>NW_021620036.1:212202-221216 GCF_004785775.1 Grammomys surdaster
ATATATATATATATATATATATATATATATATATATTATATATATTACATAAAGTATAATTATATATAAATTATAATTTTATATAAATTATATATATATACATATATATGTAAATATAAAATTTCATTTTTGAGACATGAATTAAATGTGTCCCTGTGTTCAGTATATCTTGTTATTTGTAAGAATGTGTGCTTTTAGTGATCACTACTTTGTTAGATAACAAATTTGCTTGCTCTTCCTTATGTAAGTTTATCTCCTGATTTCATATTCCTTTAGGTATCTGAAATACTGAACTGGAATCTCAGGTTTCACGGCATTCTAAATATACATTAATACATCTATTGTGATGTCATTTATTAATCATTTTGATATATGTTTTTTATATTTAATGTGTGCAGATATTGTACATTATACATAAGACAGTTTGCAAACAACAAGTTTCCTAATCTGCTGGCTATTATAATCTTTCTGCCCACATTCTACACTATTGTCTAAATCTTGCAATATTGGTGAAATTTGTGGATTAATCAGTCATGGATAGACTGACCATTGTAAATTCGTTGCAGTTTAACTTTTTCAATAATTTACCTCTTTTCTTTTCTTCTTTTTTTAACATTTATTTGGTCACCAGTGACCATTTCCATGAAATCAAAGTGTAAACTAGAAACTTAAAACTGAAGTCAAGTTTCCATAAAATCAAACAGAAGATGGGACAAGATCCAGTACTTGAAAAATTTCAGATAAGTTTACTGTGTCTTTTACTCTATCTCACTAGTAGGAACTGTAAAACAGGCAATTAAGGAAAGAAGTCAGAGGGGGTTCTGTGACAAGTTGGCTCAGTCACAAAAACTGTCTGTTGCCAAGCTTGAAAACCAGTTTGATCCCTGTGGCCCACATGATGGAAGGTAAAAATGGCTGTACAATTTGTCCTCTGACCTTCATTCATGTGCTGTTCACAGGCAAACTATTGAATGAATGAATAAATGAATGAATTAATGAATATTAATAGCAAGCAGATAAACCAATTAAGGGTAATTATAGATGCTGTTTACTGAACTCCCTTTTTGTGCTGAAGGTACATTAATATCTTATTTTTCTTTTCTATTATTGGATATTTTCTTACTTACTTACTTAATTAATTACATATTTTATACTTCTTATTTTATTCTCACCCTCATCCACCTTCTGACTGTTCCACATCCCATACCTCCAACCACCCAACATGATCCCCACAAGGTTGTCCCCACTTTACACCCCCATCCCCACCTTATCTCTAAACTCTCTGGGGCCTCTAGTTTCTTGAGGGTTGAGTGCATCATCTCTCATTGAACACAGGCCCAGCATTCCTCTGCTGTATATGTGTGAGACCTCATATCACCTGGCATATGCTGCCTTTTTGGTGGTCCAGTATTTTAGAGACCTCCGGGGTGCAGATTAATTAAGACAGATGGTCCTCATACAGGGTCACCCTCCTCCTCAATTTGTTTCAGCCTTTACATAAATCAACCACAGGGTTCAGAAATTTATGTTCATTGGCTGGGTGTAAATATCTGCATATGAGTCTTTCAGCTACTTCTTGGGTCTTATGGAAGGCAGTCATGATAGGTCAGATTTGTTAGTGCTCCGTAGTCTCAGTAATAGTGTAAGGCCTAGAGACCTCCCCTTTAGGTGGATACCACATATGGCCTGTCACTGGACCTTCTTTTCCTGAGGCTCCTCTCAGTTTCCATCCTTGTACTTCTTTTAAACAGAAACAGTTATTGATCAGAGTTTTGACTGTAGGATGACAGCAGCCTCCCTCACTTGATGCTATGTCTTCTTGCTTGAGGTGGGCTCTATAAGTTCCCTCTCCCTCCTGTTGGGCATTTCATCTAAGGTCCCTCCCCTTGATTCCTGAGATCCTTTTACCTCCCAGGTCTCTGGTGCATTTTGGAGGGTCCCTCCAACCTTCTAACTCTCTGGGTTGCCAGTTTTAATTCTTTCTGCTGTTTCTCAGGGCTTCAGTCCTTTCCCTGACCCAATACTAGATGAGGTTACCCTTACCCCAAGTCCCATCCACTTTCCATCCCAAGTCCCTCCCTCCCTCCCTCTCTTCTTGTGATTGCTTAATTCTCTCTCCCCAGTGGGACTGATGTTTCCTCACATTGAAAATGTATGCCCCTTTCCTGGTTTTCCCTCCAGAAACCCTCTATTCTTTCCACCCTCCCCCTGCTTCTATGAGGTTGTCCCCAACCACCCATCCTCTCCCTCCTATCCACACTGGAATTCCCCTAAATTGGGCCATTGAGTCTTCACAGGACAAAGGGCCTTTCACACCACTGATGCTCAACAAGGCCTTTCTCTACTACATATGCAACTACATATAGGTTGCTCCATGTGTACTCTGTTTGGTGGTTTTGTCCCTGGGAGCTCTTGGGGTCTTGTTGGTTGATATTGTTGTTCTTGCTATGGGTTGCTAACCCGTTAAGCTCCTTCAGCCCATTCTCTAAAACCTCTATTGGTGACCCAGGGCTTAAGGTATTTTCTATTCTTTGTGACTATTGTGAAGGATGTCTTTTCACTAATTTTTTCTCAGCCTGTTTATCCTTTGAGTAGAAGAAGTCTACTTAGTTGTTTGAGTTAATTTTTTATCCAGTCATTTTACTCAAGTTGTCTTTCACGTTTAGGAATTTGCTGGTGGACTTTTAAGAGGCAGTTAAGTATACCATCATATTATCTGCAAATGGTGATATTTTGACTATTTTCCAATTTGTATCCTATTTACTTCCTTTCGTTGACTAATTGCACTATACTGAACAGGTGGGAAGAGAGTGGGCAGCTTTATCTAGTCCCTGATTTTAATGGGATTTCTTCAAGTTTCTCTCATTTTTTTTTAAATGTTGGCTACTGGTTAGCTGTATATTGCTTTACTATGTTTATGTATAGATCTTGATTTCCTTATGTTTCCAAGATTTTCACGGTGAAGGGGTGTTAAATTTTGTTAAATGCTTTTTCAGAATCTAATGAGATGATCATGTGGGTTTTTTTCTTTGAGTTTGTTTTTATAGTAGATTGCTTTGATGGATTTCCATGTATTGAACCATCCCTGCATTCCTGGGATAAAGCCTACTTGACCATATTGGATGATCATTTTGCTGTGTCCTTGGATTCAGTTTGCAACAATGTTATTGGGTATTTTTGCATCAGTATTCATAAGGAGAATTAGTTTGAAGTTCTCTTTCTTTGTTGAGTCTCTATGTGGTTTAGATTGCTTCATAGAACAAATTGAGTAGTGTTCCTTCTGTTTCTATTTTGTGGAATAGTTTGAAAAGAATTGATATTAGGTCTTCCTTGAAGGTCTGATAGAATCCTGCACTAAAACCATGGAGTCAGGAAAAAATCAGACTCCCAGCACCACTAGCTGTTTTTGTGTATTGTTAATTGTAGCCATAATTCAGGGTAAATTATATTTTCACTGTCTTACTCTTTCACTTTCCAATCTATAAACCACAAGGGACAGGAGAGATAGGATAACAAAAGACTGTCTCTGGTTAGAGAGTAGATTCAGGTGACTCATAGGCAATCAAAAGCTTATAAATATAAAATGAGAATCCCTGTATTAGAGTGAGATGTTTAATTTTGATTGGATATGTTAATTAGGTGAGATGGACTCCAATATTTTGATAGATAGACCTTCATTGTAAGCCTCTGGAGGAGGAAATATATTTTGGTGGCTAGCTTTAAGAATGTAATCCTTTTAGGATGTGAGAAGAAATGGGAGAGAGGAGCAGGCCTGCCAGAGCCACATAGGCCATACTGGCTAGGGTCCCTTTACTATCACTTTTATCTAAAGATTAGGGGACTCCATGGCCTACTGTGTGTTTTAAAAACCTCCAATTGAGAATGTAGTTACAAAAGAATTGAAAAGAACAGTTACAAATAATCACTAGCAGTAAGTGGGCAGACACACAGCACAGTGAGAGCCACAAAAAGGATTAAAGGTAGTAAAGAGCTGATCCATCAAGCATATGAAAAAAACATAGAGATGAAGTTGCAGTAGCCAAGGAAACTGTCAGGATAGGGTAGTCCAGAAAGAAGATGCATTTATATTGAGATATATTTAGTCAAAGAACATAATTAAGTAGTATAAAAATGTCTCTATGAAGCTGATGGCTATGGATAGTTGATACATGTCAATTTTAAAAAGTTAGGAAACAAAGGCAACTACTGCTGCTTGAGAAAATGCCATCTTATTTGCCTCTATTGCATTATGATTAAGGTCAAGCAAAAGAAGCTGGACAAGACTTAGAAAGAATTGCTTTAGAGAAGTGTAGCCTCAGAAGGATAAACACCAAATATATTGGTGAAAGGATGGAAAGAGATACTGAGAAACATGAACTGTTCTGATTGTCTCAGAACACATATATACAGGTATGAAAAAATATGGCTTGTGAATTATTTAAGGGGTTCATAATTTGAATAATTGCTTTTGTGGACCCCAAGCTAAATATTTATTTCTAATAGGAAGAAAAAGAAGGAGACAAGGTAAGTAGCTAGCTGTAAAACACTTGATACACACACTTATATGGATACATACACATAACTTCAGACAAATAAACATACATACATATGCACACATGCATACATACAGGTACATATACACATACCCCACAATCTTGTGATCTAAAAGATCAGGTTAGAATTAACTTTAGAAAACATACAAAGCAGGAGTAACAGTAACATTTTTTTTTATCTTCATCAGGGTTATCATTGCTGTGATGAAGCACCATGACCAAAGCACCTTGTAAAGTAATGGGTTTATGGGTTATGTTTCCATAACACTGTTTATTATTGAAAGAAATTTTCAAGACAGGAACTCAAGCAGGGCTGAAACCTGGGAAGCAGGAGCTGATGCAATGATTGTGGAGTGGTACTGTTTACTGGCTTGCTCCTCATTTCATGCTCAGCCTGCTATCTTTCTTAAATGATCCAAGACTTCCAGCCAAAGAGTGGCAGCACATACAATGCACTACATCAATCACTCATCAATCACTAATTTACAATATGCTCTACTCTCTGAAGTACTTCTCTGAAACACAAAGGTACAGGAAAGCAGGGAGGAAGGCCATTTAGGAACACTCTAATAGATGACTCTAGAAGGCCTTGAGTTCTTAGGAGCAACTTGGTGAATTGGCTGTATATCATAGAAATCCCTCACTTTATTAATGATACTATGTTATACTTGTAGAAAAACTCTAGTATAGCATCCCTCTGAGAGGGTCTACCCAGCAGGTAAGTGAGACAGATGCAGATACCTACAAACATACATTGGACAGAGGTCTGTGGAAGAGTTATGGGAAGAATAGAAGGCCCTCAAGGAGAAGGCAACCCCACAGGATGACCAACAGTGTCAGATAACTTGGACCCCTGGAGATCCCAGAGACTGAGCCACCAATCAAAGAACATTGAGGGGCTGGCCACAGTCACATTTGTAGCAGAAGGCTGCTATATTAGGCCTCAGAGGGAGAGGATATGCATTATCCTACAGAGACTTGATGTACCAGGATGGAGGCATAGGAACAGGGCTGCCTCTCAGATTCAAGGGTGAGATGGAGAAGGGAGGAACTCTGAGAGAGGGCCTTGGAGGAGACAACATTCACGATGTAGATAATAAAACAAACAAATAAAGTTAGTGTGAAAATTTTCCCAATTAGCATAGCTCCTCAGAATGTTAGCACAGGAAGATTACAAAGGCTCAGCACTGGCGTACATTTAACAGCCCATGAACACAAGCAGAAATCCTTAGAAACAAATGGAAGCCTTATTATAGGTATCATTATCCAGAAACAGGCTCAAACACCCAGGCATTACTGGACAATATTCTCTTTTTATTTAGAGCCTGAAACCAAGGAATAATTAAATAATATTTTGGTCTTTCTCCCTCTATTTCATCTTTATTTTCATTCCTGATGCAACATGCAGGGAGGGGAGAGAAGAGATGGAGGAGCTTTGATGGGGAAATCTCCATGGTAACAACAGGCTTTTGCTTTCTTCCTCATTTTGAGATCTCTCTTCTGATTGGTCTCACATCTTTTTTCTATTTTCCTAAGTATACTCAGCCATTCTGCGTCAACCAGAGCTAAAGAAATCTATTCACATAAAAACTTCCAGTAATTCTCCTGGTTGACGCCTAGATCTCAGCTGGTATTAGGCTCTTGCCAGAGACTGACTACTAGCTGCTACTCAGAGGAGTGCTCTGGAAACCTGCAAATGAAAATGAAAAGAAAACGTCAGCGTGGTCAGGTAATTTGCTATGATTCTCCTCATTCCTGCTCTGAATGAAACTGCTCCTGTTTCCTGGGCAAGGTATTTGTTGTTGTTTCTGGTCATTGCTTCAGTTTTAAAATCTATCATTCAGGACTCAGTTCTGCTTGATCTCCAAGGATGGTGTATTACGTCAGGCTTCAGTATCTGACAGAGACAGGAAACTTGTTGCTCCTTAACCTGCTTTGGGGAATCCTTAACCTGCTTTGGGAGATCAGATTTGGAAAGGACTTTATATCAAGAAAATTGTTCTCAATTGACCTCATGAGACTGTCTAGAATATTTTCTGACATCACATTACCTAGTATGCCACTGCCCTCTGACAGTACTAAAACCCAAATACCTCAATTCTCTTTTGTTATCATCTTGGTACCACCAAATATCTCAGACGTTTTACAATACATTTAATTAAAATTCTATCATCAAGTTTACATTGTTATTGTTGGTAACAAATATAGTTCTATGTTTATAATTATATATCTGCATACTTCATTCCATAAGGTCAGGCAAAGCAAAAAGTTTGCATATACTTCAATTATAAATGTTAATATATCGTTTTTTTTTTTACGTTGAATCTCAGTTTACTAAGGTTTCCAGTCACCACCCACTTTCCATGAGTTGCAGTATGTTAGTTTAGTTATGTTGTTTTGTCTTAATTACTATTTAGTATGTTTAACCACTTTTCAATAATGATTATTGCATATCATCCTGTGATTATTTTATGTTCATTCTGTAGTAAATTTCTACAATTCAAGTTTCTTTTATTGTGCACAATCTAAGAACCTCAATTGCGTTAAACTTTATCTAAATATTGATTTATTGAAGAATTGATTGATGATAATGGACTGAATCTATCATGCTCTATTATATCTGGCTTATATTTATTGTTGGTTTCTTATGAGTTTTGAACTTCCTAATATATGTTTAGAATAGAAAATATTCTTATCAAAATCTTTACCAAGGTTATCATTTTTATTGTTCTAACTATATTGTTAAATACAGGGTAACTCAGTGATTTTTATTATTGTTCTTTCTATCATTTGTATTCCTTTTTCTTCTATGCATCTAATATAATATTAAACTTTTAGGATTTAATACATTTAGAGGCTCATTTAAGAGAAATGAATGTGCTTCTGAATAAACAAGCATGGAAAATTAGTTGAAAATACTTGCAGAGACAGAGGCTGTAGTCAAATCCTTAGAAAATTTATTTTATATCGTATAAATAAAATCTAACAAAATGACTAGGGAAGATTACAGTAGCCTTTTCCTGTTACTATAGAAAGTACACACATATAAAAGCAGATAACTGTTGCAGCCTTGATGTTTTATATTGTGAAAGGCAAAAGAAATTGGTGCCTTTATAGTAGTTTTGACTGCAGATTCCTTGGAGGAAGGATTCTACATCAATAAAATCTGTTGTCAAATTTATTTACATTCCAGAACTGAATGAAAGGAAGATTTTGTTTCTCAGGATACTAATTGTTTTGAATTTCGGTCTTGAATATATAATATAGGACTAATAAAAATATGTTCTCTTTAGAATATAGCTCATATAACCCATATTGTTACCACTAAGGATGATAAGGACAAGTAAGCTCAAATCCTAGTTATCTTTGAACCTTGTGTGTTTCCTAATAAGATGTGCCTTCAATGTGCATCTGCCAATATGTTCAATAAAGGTATGAAGGTTTTTACAGGAACCAATGTTCTTATTGGATTAAATGTCCATTCTGGTGGGGGCAAGAATATATGTGGTGTTTATGAGACACTTTAAAAAATATTTGTAAAATATAATTCATAGTCTTCAGTACAGGAACACTTGGTATTGATTGGTTAAATGTAGTATCACATAAAATCTCCTATTTTTTTTTATTATCACACGCTATTACAATATTCGATTTCTAATAACCAGGTATCCATTTCTTTTTTTTTAATTTAGTATATTTAGTTAGTAAGTTTATTCCAAAGAAGACCATAACTTTTTAGAAGAAGAAAATACATTAGCAAACTTTAAAAGTATATTTGAATATCTTCATGTTTTAAATTAAGCATGTCTGGAAAAAAAATCTCTCTCTCTCTCTCTCTCTCTCTCTCTCTCTCTCTCTCTCTCTCTCTCTGTGTGTGTGTGTGTGTGTGTGTGTGTCTTTGATTTTAACTAAGGAGAAGGCATCACTTAAATAGTCTTTTGAAGGCAAGCTGTTGATAGATTGAATTCTGTCTTTAACATTACTGTTAGTGTGAGTTTATTCTTTGGGAGAAGTTTTTTGCTACAAGAATATGGAATTGGACGGTTGATAATCTCTAAAGTGCTATGTTAAGTAGCCCAAGAGAAGCAGTAGCTAGGAATATCATTGTGAAATGATCATAGGGATAAACTAACTTAGAATTATGACTTAAAAATGGAATAGTAATGTTTTATGAAACTTTAGGAAAGCTCTACCGTCTCATTGTTCAAATGGTAAAATGAAGAATCTGAATTGTCCAGAGCACTTAGCACCATCCAACCAGACCTTTAGTGAACTGCTTTTCTCATCATGGGATGAAAGGGAATTATAAGCAGATGCTAAGGTGCCTGTGTCTGATCACGGGAGATCATTTCATCTTCTGATACTTTCTGATATTCCTTTCTTCAGAGGCTTGAAGTTCTTGTCATACAAATCTTTCACTTGCTTGGTTAGATTTACACCATTATATTAGATTATCACACC
>NW_021620036.1:221616-252824 GCF_004785775.1 Grammomys surdaster
ATATATATATCTAAAATTATATAATGATTATATAATCATTATAATTACATATAATGATGTTATAATATCATTATATATATATAATATCACATCATTATATTATTTCTGACTATTGTGAAGAGTGTCATTTCCCTAATTTATTTCTCAGTCTGTTTATCTTTTGAGTAGAGGAAGGGTACTGATTTGTTTGAGTTGATTTTATAACTAGCCACTTTGTTGAATTTTTAAATCAAAATTAGGAGTTTTCTGGTGGAAGTTTTGGGGTCACTTAATTATACTATCATATCATCTGCAAATAGTGATATTTTGACTTCTTCCTTTCCTATTTGTATTCCTTTGACTTCCTTTTGTTGTCTAATTGCTCTAGTAAAGACATCAGTACTTTATTGAATAGGTAGGGAAAGAGTGGCCAGTCTTGTCTAGTGCCTGATTTTAGTGGGATTGCCTCAAGTTTCTCTCCATTTTGGCTACTGGATTACTGCATATTGCTTTTATTATGTTTAAGGTATGGGCCTTGAATTCCTGATCTTTCCAAGACCATGAAGTTGGGTTGAATTTTGTCAAATGCTTTCTCAGCATCTAGAGAGATGATCATGTTTTTCCCCCCTTTGAGTATTTTTTTATAGTTGACTACATTGATGGATTTCTGAATATTTAATCATTCCTGCATTCCTGGGATAAAGCCCACTTGAACATGATGGATGATTGTTTTGATGTGTTGTTGGATTCGGTTTGTGAGAATTTTATTGAGTATTTTTGCATCTATATTCATAACAGAGATTGGTCTGAAGTTCTCTTTCTTTGTTGGATCTTTGTAATGTTTAGGTATGAGCATTATAGTAGCTTCATAGAACGAATTGCTTCTGTTTCTATTTTGTGGAATAGTTTGAAGAGAATTGGTATTAGGTCATCCTTGAGGGTCTGATAGAATTCTGCACTAAAACTTTCTGATCCTGGGCTTTTTTTTGGTAGGGAGACTTTTAATGACTACTGCTATTTCTTTAGGGTTTATGAGACTGTTCAGATAGTTTATTTGCTCCTGATTTAACTTTGGTACCTGATATCTGTCTAGAAAACTGTGGATTTCATCCAGATTTTCCAGTTTTGTTGAGTATAGGACTTTGTAGTAGGATCTGATGATATTTTAAATAATTTTCTCACTTTCTGTTGTTATGTCTCCCTTTTCATTTCTGATTTTATTAATTTGGATACTGTCTATGTGAACTTTGGTGAGTCTGGCTAAGGGTTTATCTATCTTCTTGATTTTCTCAAAGAATCAGAGCCTGGTTTTTTTGATATTTTGTATAGTTCTTTCTGTTTCTATTTGGTTGTTTTCAGCCCTGACTTTGATTATTTCCTGTTGTCTACTCCTTTTGGGTGTATTTGCTTCTTTTTGTTCTAGAGCTTTTAGGTGTACTGTCATGTTATTAGGGTGTGCTCTGTCTAGTTTCTTTTTGTAGGCACTTAGACCTATCAGTTTTTCTCTTAGCACTGCTTTCATGGAGTCCCACAAGTTTTAGTATGATGTGTGATCATTTTCATTGAATTCTAAAAGGTCTTTCATTTCTTTCTTTATTTCTTCTTTGACCAAGTCATCACTGAATAGAGCCTTATTCAGTTTCCATGTTTATGTTGACTTTCCTTAGTTTTTGTCATTATTAAAGATGAGCCTTAGCCTGTGGTGATCTGATAGAATGCAAGGGGTTACTTCAGTCTTTTCATGTCTGTTGAGGCCTGCTTTATGACCAATTATATGATCTATTTTGGAGAAGGTACTTTGAGATGCTCAGAAAAAGGTATATTCTTTTGTTTTAGGATGAAATGTTTATAGATACGTTTTAAACCCACTTAATTCATTACTTCTGTTAATTTCATTGTACCTGTTTAGATTCTGTTTCCTTGATCTGTCCAATTCTGAGAATGTAGTGTTGAAATCCCCCACTATTATTATGTGAGGTGCAATGTGTGCTTTCTGCTTTAGTCAAGTTTCTTTTATATATGTATGTGCCCTGGCATTTGGAGCATAGATGTTCATAATTGAGAGTTCATCTTGGTAGATTTTTTTCCTTTGATAAGTATGAAGCATCCTTCCTTATATTTTTGATTATTTTGGATGAAAGTCGATTTTATTTGATATTAGAATGGCTATTCCAGCTTGTTTCTTGAGACCATTTTCTTAGAAAATTGTTTTCCATTCTTTTCCTGTGAGGTAGTGTCTGTCTTGGTCACTGAGGTGCATTTCCTGTATGCATCACAATTCTGGGTCCTGTTTATGTACCCAGTTTGATAGACTAAATCTTTTTATTAGAGAATTGAGTCCATTGATGTTAAGAGATATTAAGGAAAAATGATTGATGCTTCCTGTAATTTTTGTTATTAGAGGTGGAATTATCTTTGTGTAGCTATCTTCTTTTAGGTTGTTTTAAAATTACTTCCTTGCTTTCTTTAAGTTGTAGTTTCCATCCTTGTGTTGAAATTTTCCATCAATTATCCTTTAAAGTGCTGTACTTGTGGGAAGATACTGTGTAAATTTGATTTTGTCATGGAATATCTTGATTTCTACATCTATAGTTATTGAGAGTTTTGCTGGGTGTAGCAGTCTGGGCTGGCATTTGTGTTCTGCTATGGTCTGTATGATATCAGTCCAGGATCTTCTGGCTTTTATAGTCTCTGGTGAGAAGTCTGGTGTAATTGTTATAGGTCTGTCTTTATATGTTACTTGATATTTTTCCCTTACTGCTTTTAGTATTTTTTCTTTCATTTGTGCATTTAATATTTTGATTATTATGTGACAGGAGGTATTTCTTTTGTGGTCAAGACTATTTGGCATTCTGTAGGCTTCTTGTATGTTTATGGGCATCTCGTTCTATAGGTTCTGGAAGTTTTCCTCTATAACTTTGTTGAAGATATTTACTGGCCCTTTAAGTTGGGAATCTTCACTCTCATCTATACCTATTATCCTTAGGTTTGGTCTTCTCTTTGTGTACTGGATTTCCTGGATGTTTTGGGTTAGGAGCTTTTTCCATTTTGTGTTTTCTTTGACAGTTGTGTCAATGTTTTCCATGGTATCTTCTGCACATGAGATTCCCTTTTCTATCTCTTGCCTTCTTTTGGTGATGCTTGTATCTATGACTCCTGATTCTTTCTTAGGTTTTCTATCTCCAGTGTAGTCTTGCTTTGAGATTTATTTATTGTTTCTACTTCCATCTTTAGATCCTGGATGATTTTATTTAATTCCTACACCTGTTTGGTTGTGTTTTCTTTAAATTCTTTAAGGGATTTTTGTGTTTCCTCTTTAAGGGCTTCTACCTGTTTATCTGTGTTCTCTTGTACTTCTTTAAGGGTGTTACTTATGTCCTTCTTAATGTCTTCTATCATCATCATGCAAAGTGATTATATTTCTGAATCATCCTTTTCTGGTGTGATGGGGTGTCTAGAGCTTGCTGTGGTGTTACAACTGTGTTCTGATGATTCCAAGTAACATTTATTCCTGATGCCTATGTTCTTGCACTTACCTTTGCCATCTGGTTAACTCTAGTGCTACCTGTACTCACTGTCTCTGAATGGAGACTGTCTTTCCAGTTATCATGCTGTGTCAGAACTTCTCAGAGTCCAGATGTCTCTGTGATCCTGTGATCCTGAGTTCCTGTGTGGAAGAACTCCTGGGACTCAGGTGCCTCTGGGATCCTAAATATTGCTGCTCTGAGTGCAGTCTTTCTTCTAGGATCGCTCAGGATATGGTGTCTTTATGGGAGAAGACCAGCTAGGTGTTTGATGCTCTGAGTGGAGTGACTCCTCTAGGATGTCTCACGATATGGTGTCTTCGCAGCAGCAAACCAGCTACGTGTCTCCCTCAGCTAAAAGGACCAAGTGAGGGGCAGAAGGGGAGTGGTATTCCAGAGAGTTAGGGTTTGGATGGTTGATGGGTCCTGAGCACCCCAGGCCCCCAGTTGTAGGTCTGAGGCAGAGAATAGTTGAAGAGGCTTCTTCCCACTGCTCTCAGTACAGTGACTTTTCTAAGATGTCTCAGGATATGGTGTCTTCTCAGGAGCAGACCAGCTAGGTTTCTGCTCCATCCAAAAGGCCAGATGTCCATTTCTTAAGTGTCTTCATTTGCTTCACATTTGCCTTGTCTTCATAAAATAAATCCAACAGATTTTCAATAAGGCTTTTCCAGAGACAGATCTATGACAATAGTGCTTCAGGGTTCAGTAAACCACTGTAGTGAAAAAAATATCACACATCATTTATGTAACACTATTTAAAGCTCAGAGACTCTTGAGAAAAGAGTGAGCTGGAGAGGCAGGAGGTAATAGAAGAATTTATCAAGGTGCTCTCTATTCCTATATTCCAAGCTAATTCAGCAGCCATCTTGGCCAATCTTCTGTGCCACAGAATGAATAGATATTCTAGCTTGTCTTGCAGTTTGTTTACATCCACTGATTAAATGACAGGAAATGGGAAGGTATTCTCACTTTAGTATCCACAGGTTGAAACAATTTGTTGTAGGAAACTCTACACTTATGAATGTAGCCTTTTAAGAGGTTGCAATATACAGGATGAGGAAGAGTATGGAAGGTTGTTTCTGTCAGGTGTTTCATAAGAATGTCATCATCCTTACTGGGTAATGAATTTCTGGGAAGCCTTTTTCTGAGCACACACAGTCCAGAAAACAACCAGTCAGAAATCCTCTGTAAGTTTTCCCAATAAAGTTAACAGTTAACTAGGGAGAACTTGGGTGACATCTTCTTATTTTAATGTTAGTTGTTTTCTAGGTAGACATTACTCTAACTCTACTTGTTGGCAATAATTTTCATAACAATTCTTTATTTTTGAGATTATAATACAGTTTTATTTACACCTTCCTCTTTCTCTGTCCTACCCATTTCTTTTTAAATATCTTATTTTTTAAATTTAATTATTATTAAATGTATATTGCCTGTGATGTCTATTAGTGATGTCCTCTTGGTAACAAAGCTACCATGAAATGCCACCTTACCTACTCAGTTGTACCAAATGCAAGTAGAGGGAACAAACTGTGGAAGACATATTTAATGCCGGTAGTCATCTGGCTCTCTGGCTTCCACACATGAGCCCAGCAGCCCAAGAGAGCTGAAGGAATAGCACTGGTGAGTAGCTTTAGGTGTATGGCCATACTTCTTTAGTAACATCATGATTGGACTCAGGTTGAGTTTTTTTTTTTTTTTTAGAGATGGACAGTACTTTTTCCCATTTCTCCTGTTGCTGATCCTTTGATCTCTATCTAATTTCAACACTAATCATTTTCTGTTGTTAACCTGATCAGATTTCAGTGCTAGAAAAGGATTCTAAAATCTCTGTATGCTCTCCTCAAGTCTTTGGGATACACAGGTTCTCTTCCTTGGGAACAAATAAACTGAGACAGACACAGTGTTGTCTTGCTCTGAGTTTCAGTCTGTTGACTTGTGGCCATGAGAGATAGCTTCATATGAAAGCTAAGTCATGTTTAATGGGACTGGTCAAGCACAGGAGAGAAAAGCTGTCCAGCTTTTCTCTGTGCTAAGAATATCTACTGGGAACAGGCATTTCCTCCTAGCTGACCATCACAGCCTCAACAGCAGCAGCTTCCAGACTCAGTAACATTTCCAAAGTAGGAAAAGCTACACAGATGCAGGAGGGTATGACAATGTTCATCTGCATGATACTGATAGAGCCATTGTATTTTCACAGTGTAAGCAAAATGCATAGATTTGCTGGCTCATAAACCATCCCTGACATCCCCACAGGAGCACACATAATCCCTTCTGAAAATCAGGAGAAGCTGTGTTACAAGAAAGTGATATGGGTAATTTCTTTTGTATTTACACATTATTGAATTATATTAAAACAAGTTTTTATTTACATTCTATCAATTTTGATTTTGTTTCCCCAGTGCTCAATGAGAATAAATTTGAAAATCACAAAAAAACAACCATTCTAGTTGACATAATGTTAGGAATGTAATGTTTTAGGGATTATCATTTTGTGTTGGATTACCAGTTGTTTGTTTTTTCTTTGTGGAAAATTTTATCTCATGCTATCAGTATTATTTAATTGCTTAAAATATTTTTTTTAATTTTTTTTATTGGATGTTTTATTTACATTTCATATGTTGTCCCCTTACCCTATCCCCTACCCACCAGGGAACCCCCTACCCCCTTACCCCTCCTCCTTCTTCTCTGTGGATATAACCCCTACCTACCCCCCCACTCCCACTTCCCCACATTCAAATTTCCCACCCCCTGGGGCATCCAGCCTTCATGAGGTCAAGGATCTCATCTTCCACCTATGCCCAGCAGAGCCCTCCACTCTTACATATTCATCTGAAGCCCTGGATCCCTCCCTAAGTGCTCCCAGGCTGGTGGTTTAGACCCTGGGAGATGTGGTTGGTTGGTATTATTGTTCTCCTCATGGGGCCACAAACCCTTTCAGCTCCTTTAGTTTTCACTCTAACTCCTCCATTGAGAACCCCATTATCAGTTCAATGGCTAGTTGTGAGCATCTGCCACTGAATATGTCAGACTCTTGAAGGCCTCTGAGGAGACATCCATATCAGGCCCTTATCAGCATGTACTTCCTGACTTCCACATCAGCATCTACCTTTGGTGACTGCACATGGGATAGATACTCAGTTGGAAAGGTCTTCAGATGGCCCCTCCTTCAGTTTCTGTCACTCACTTTGTCTCCATATTTGCTCCCTTGAGTATTTTGTTGCTTCTTCTAAGAAGGACCGAATCACCCCCACTTGGTCTTCCTTCTTTATGAGCTTCATGTGGCCTGTGAGTTGCATGTTGGGCATTTCAAGGTTCTGGACTAATATCCAATAATCAGTGAGTGAATACCATGTGTGTTCTTTTGTGATTGGCTTATTTCACTCAGAATGATAATTTCTAGTTCCATCCATTTACCTAGGAACCTCTCGAATTCATTGTTTTTAATAGCTGAGTAATACTCCATTGTGTAAATATACCACATTTTTTGAATCCATTCCTCAGTTGAAGGACATCTGGGCTCTTTCCAGCTCCTAGCTATTATAAATAAGGCTGCTATGAACATAGTTGAGTATATGTCCTTGTTATATGTTCGAGCTTTAAATATTTTCAAATTCAAACTTATTGGTGTAATTACTGGTATCCCTAGATGACATAATCTCAAAGTAAATGGCCTCATATCCTAGATTTTGTCATCTTTATTTTCCCTCTTCTACAATGAACCCTGAGGTTTAGATACACACCGTATTTTTATCAAACTGTTTGATGACTGTGCTCCACACTGTGTTTGATTGCTTGTCATTTTCTGCATTTATTTGTTGGATTACCTAATGGCCTTTTATAAAGCATTTTCAGATCTGATATGAAATTTCATATGAGGAACCTCTGGTTATCTAAACAATTCTGTTTATTCATTATAGATATTTTGTGTAAAGCATTAATATTACGATATTTTCCCTGTTTTGTTTATGTATATTTGCTACCTTTACCCTTTAATTTCCTGATTTACTCCATCAGATCATTTGATTCCTAGTATGTTCCACCCTAGTACTCTTTCTAGACTTCATACTGGTAATTGTCCTTTTTTTATTTTATTTTTCCTGAAGTTACCCATGTACAGGTATGCTGACATAAAGTGTTGGACCTAGGAGTCAACAATGGGACAAAATATTTGGCATCTGTCATTTAGGATCTAGTTTATCACACTCACTATAGACTGTTCTAGGTCTATCCCTCTATTATAAAATATAACTTTATTTTAATGCAGATTATCATTTCACATTGTATATTTACTCTATACATTGAAAGTAAGGCATAGTTAGATTGTTATCATTTCAATTGTATTATGAATATAAAACTAGTAGACATAATCAAGAAAGTAACTCTGGCTAAGGTGGTTGAACAACGTTCAATATATAACAAGGAGTGATGTAATTGTAGCATATGGTATTTATATTTAGCTTTTTGAAATCTCTGGCTACTGATTTCTAAACAGGTTGAACCACTTACCTTTCTCCACAATAATTATTGATTATTCCCTTTTCTGTATACTTCAAAGCATTTTTTTAAAGTTTTCTGTTCATGTTTCATAATTCTAGCCTGGGTGATCTGAAATTTTAAACATCTGTGGATTTGAATCTTTAGGTGATCCTATTTTCACAACTGATTAACACTAGGAAAATTTTTATACATACTTATTTAGAACTAAGAAGGCAGAACATAAATTGTACATTTCTTCAAAGGCACTCAAGATTAATATTTTTGTCAGACTATACTAGGTTAATGCATGGATATTTGAACAATCCACCAATGAGGTAGAATCTAACTGCCACTTTCTTAATCTGAGCTTTATCTCTGTGAAATCAAGTGAGATGTTGATCATTGAAAATCTATGAACCACAGAATTTGGAATGATGTGTAGTTAAACTGTAACAACATCATCAGTGGTCATAAGCTAAAAATGTCATTATTTTCATTATGCTCCTGAGTTCCTGTGGTTTAAATATACAAATTAATATTTCAAGGAAAGTTATTTTAAAATATCCTAGTTTAATTGGAGCTACAGGGGCCCTAAATCAAGAGCCATCATGAACACACAGACCAAAGAAAGACTATAGGAATGAAGGGGAGTATGGTAAGGTTTTGTGTCATGTGTAAGTGTAGAAATTCCACTCTTTCCAAAACCACCACACAAGACAAATAAGAACACAATGGCTATACTCTTTTATGAGGCCACCTATGAGATTACATGTACACTAAGATATAGGGGAAGGAAATGGGCCACTCTAATGTGAATTATTTCCCGATCTACCTCCAGCTCTTTGTAGATAGGACAAAATATTTTCATGAAAAGTTATTGTAGGACCTCTGATACCCAAGTAAATATATCCAGAGCTGTGTCCCCATATTCTTTAAGATGTTTCACTTGTGGATGTACCTGAGAAAATCACGACTACCTGTAAGCAGATAGAACCTTCTTAAAAGAGAAAATAAAGGGGAAGGTACATGTCCATGTTCATTTTCAGGCAGAGAAAAACTAAAAATTGTTGCAATTTTCTAAGCAATTTGAGTGTCCCCAAATATTTCCATGAGTATTTCAGTTATTTTTGGTAATATATGCTTCCCTTGTAGCCATTATTTTGTTGACCTTGTGTGCTACTGATGTGCTTCTCATATGACTTAGAGACCTGTAATAGAATGATAAAGTGAACAGAAAGGAAAGCAAAATGATTTTCAGTCATAATGTCCTATTACAGGAAGAATCAAACAAATCACCACTCAACGATTAAAGGTATTGTGACTTATTACAACCTCATGTGAAGAAATGCAAGAATAAATTCTGCACTCACTATTTCCTCTGTGTGCAAATTGAATTCACTGAAAAGTAAAATCACAGATTGTACTATGTGTTACATAAGGATTGCCATTTTGTATGAGTATGGCTTATATTGGAGTTTACAAACACACATATTAACAAAATTAATTTCATTGTGCATTTTCTTTAATTCATAAATAAACATTGTAGTTTAATTATATAAATTCTAGTATTCTGTTCATTTCTCTTGCCCATTCCACATACTGTCAAACTCATGACCTCTACAAACAGAGTATTTTTGTTTGGGTTTATGTGTGTGCATATATGTGTGTACGTGTGTCTATGTATTCCTTTGTGTATGTGTGTGTGTGTGTGTGTGTGCGAGTGTGTGTGTCCATCCTAATTAATGTATTAATGATATAGTCTGATGAGTAATATTAGAGATTTTACATACATATTTAGACAGGGTTTACTAATGGGATTGGATTTAATCTTCTGTCTTGGGTTGAATCCCTAGATGATATTGATTCTCCTTGTTTAAATAAGGAATATTTGCCTATACTTTTGCATCTTTGAGTGAGGACTTTTAGAATTTTCTACTTCCATATTGATTTGGTATTATTAATTTGAAATTTTAAATTATTCAAAACCCCTCATTATTTTTTTTTGACTTTCCTGAGACTTTATTTGTAAATGCAATCAACATAAATATCCTTACCTTAGCCTCAAGGACACTCTTCAGACAAGGGAAAAAGGCAGCAACATTCTTCAGCAAAACATAATAAAAACTATATACAAATTTCAAATCAAACTTAGTGAATATGTATGTGTTCCATATTCTTACTAGAATGGACCATTAAGTTCTACTTAATGCATGTCCCAATCCAATGTCTAAAAATCCACATTGCTACAAACAAAAACATAAAACTGCTCATTAAATGACAGAATTAAAGCATCAATATGTTCCTTCAATTTCTATATGTAACTCAAATCTAACTTCATGTGACCCCAGGAAAAGGCTTGATTCTGTTAACCAAGGAAGTCCAGAAAAGTTGAGCTCATCAGTGTGCCTATGGGAGTGCCATAATTTGTTCTGGATAAAGACTTTGTGGTGAAACCTTCAGGTCACAAGGTACACAGGACAGTGAAAAGTCCATTACCTGTGTTTTATAAATTACTACAATAAACTCTTTGGTTTCCTAGAGAGGACATTGTTAAAATTCTACATAGGTTTGTTTTGCAAATGTTAAGTCAGACATTTTGATGGGTCAAACATATTTTTTATTTCTCTGCTAATGGAAAATATTTGAAATTATGTCTTGTATTCTTTTGAAACTTTAATGTAATTATTTAACATAATTTTCTTTCTTCTATCCCAACTACATATTTTATTATTTTATTTGATCTCTTTAAAGTTCATGCCACTTATGCTAATTCTTGTTATATACATACACACACACACACAGAGACACACACACACACAAACACACAGAATTATATATATATATATACATATATATATACATATATATGTAAAATTTTAATTTTGAGACATAAATGTGTTCAATATATAGTGTTAGTTGTGTGATTTTCTGCTTTTAGTGATGACCAGTTTGTGTTAGATAAAAACTGGAATTCTCTTCCTTATAGAAGTTATTTCCTGATCTTACATTTCTTCACGTGTCTGAAATACTATACTGAATATGCATGTTCCTGGACTTCCTAAATATACATTAATATATCTATTGTGCCGTCACTTTGTTAATCTTTCTTAGATATATTTGTTTTTGAGATTGTATGTGTTAAGATATTGTATATTACACATAAGGCATTTTGAAAACAGCAGTTGTCATATTCTGCTGGATATTAAAAATCTTTCTGCCCTCATTCTGCAATAGTGTCTAAGACTTTGAATAATAATGAATTTTGTGGATTCATCAGTCAGGGTTAGACAGACCACTGTAAATTCTTTGCAGTTTAACCTGTTCAGTAATTCTATAATTGCCTCTTAGTGCCATAAAATTAATAATTTGCTGAAGGTGAAAGGTCAAATTTGTCTGTGTGTATAAGGACAGGTAGAAAGCATACTCTTCCAATTAACAGAAACACCTTTTCCTTAATGGTTCATAACATTACCTGACATTGGAAGTAAACTAGATTTACTGTGATAGGCATAAAGTCTCATACTTTCTGTGACATAGTCTACATTACACAGCAGGCTTGTAGTGAAAAATTAAGATGTGAGCACCACACCATGAATACGCCTGTAATTGCTCTGAGTGTCCAGATATACTCTAGAAAATAGTAAAATGTGGGAAAATCATGAAGTTTACCTTGATATGTTGTAGTTGTAGTAAGTTGTAGTCTTTACATTAACACACCATGATGATACAGAATGGAAACAGTTACATCCTGTGTAGCAGAGGGAACTCTTTCTAAGATTTAATATTGTAATAAATGTTAAATGGAACTTCCTAAAAAGTAGAAGGGAGAACTAAAATAAAGTTTTCATCCATTCTGAGATGCAATATATGTAAGAGTTCTCTCTGCTGCCCATATTTTATTAAATATATGGGGATCACAGGAAACAGCACATACATCTGGCCTTTCTTAGGATTTTTGTGTCCGAACCAGAAAAAGAAGATTGAAACAGGAGGAACTCAGTACAGAGATTAAAAATGTGCATGTGGTCTTTGATTTAAAATTATACAGTTAGGTTTTGTTCTTAAGGTTTTAATATACCCAGCCAGGTAGTTGGATCAGTTTGCAACATGCTCACTTGAAATTATTAGCAACTAGGATTTATTTCTAGAATGTACATAATAAAAAACAGGCATATTGGTATTAGCATTCAATCTTATGACTAGAGGGAAGGAAGTTAACAAGAAGAGTTAAGATTTTATACTCCACTAGACTAGAATTTTTGGCAGTTTATATTTCTTGGATAAAGTCTTTATGACATGAGCAAGTGGTAATACAAATCAGCTTTGAACCAATATTTGACAAATATTTAAACACAAATGCAGTCATGAATTGCAAAGATCTGCTACTGCTTTTATAATTCTTAAACTATACCAAGCCAAGCACATCTCAGCATGGCTATAAGCAAGACATACGCCCAAGCATTATCAGAGTGACAATTGGCATTTAATCAGCTGCTGAAGAAAAAGAGTCTAGATTTTTCCATGTGTTTTTGCCCTGAAAGGCTACCCATATTCCATTAAATATGGATGAGCTGCCCCAAGGGTTTTAGTGTGAGAGAGCTGACACCACCACTTGTCTTCCATGGATAGTGAGAGTGTGGGGGTGATGCTCTTCCCCAAAACTCCCCTCTACTTCTGGCTGTTGATAAATCTGGCCTAGGTTCTGAGAGTGGGAAATCTGTCCATGGCCCTTACAGGATGCAGCTCTCAGAAGACCTTGCCTCATTCCTCACATGTTCAGCACCTATATCTAACAGAGAGGTTGCAGATAAGTAGGTAAGTGCTGGGCCAACACTCTGTGTGCCATGAAGTAGCCTGTGTGCTGGGTGATACTCTCTTTCCCCTAGCTGCATGAAGTAGTCCAGAAAGACTGAGTTAGGGTTATTAAAGCAGATAAACTGTCTATAATCCTCATTGACGGCAGGACTCAAAAACGTAGTCCCTGCACCTCAAATTGGCAGCACAATAGAACTTAGTTGTTCTTAAAGATGGAAAACATATGAACTTTGGATGGAATAGTCATAGAAATGACTGAATAGCAATTCATTTTAGAGAATGCAATGAATTTGACCAAACATATAATATTCATATATTAGCATTGTATGAAACATTTTCAGTATTAATTGTACCTGATATATAAAAAGAAATGCCATTTTCATATCGACACGTGCTGATGTACAAAAATTTGCATAAACACATAGAATTCCTGAGAATATCCATATATGTTAAATATTTCTTTAATAAAATGCTTCTTAAATTATTTTTTTATCCATGTCACCGAGTGATAATCTATGGTAACTGGATGTAATTTTGAAACAGAATTGGAATTCAACATTTCTTTTTTTCAAAATCTAAATATCCTTTGTGTAGGATAATTAAGTATAAACAAACATCTTATATAATGGCATAATGTATTGTTGTCATCATATCACTTTGAGGAAATTACACACATAAACAGGAAGCTTCATGTGGCAGCCAAGAGTTATAATTAGAAAGGCCCAGACAAATATGTGTGCTTTATTATAGATAGCTATGATCTAGACCAGGGTAGCCTGGTACAAAATCAGGCTCCAGCCACCATAAGCTGTTTTACTGTATAGTTAAACAAAGCCAGAGCTCAGGCTAAATTATATTGTGACTTTCTTATCTTTCACTTTCCATTCTATACAGAAAAAGGAAGTGGGAAGAAAGGAATAATTGTTGTGGTAAGGGACAACAAAAGACTGTCTCTGGATAGAGAATATACTCAGGTGACTTATAGGCAAATGAGAGCTTATAAAGGGAAAATGGGAATTCCTGTATTAGAATGAGATACTTAATTTTGATATGGTATGTTAATTAGGTGAACTGGACCCAAATATATTGGTAGATTGATTTTCATAGTAAGCCTCAAGAAGAGGGATTTTCAAAAAAAATTAAAAAAAAGAAGAGGGGTTTTCCAAATAGAGAAAGATATTAATAAATTTTGGGGGATAGCTTTAGTAATGTAAGCAAGGGAGAAGGAATGAATGAGAGAGAGGAGCAGGCCCTCCAGAGTCATGTTTGACATGCTGGCTAGAGTCCTTTCAATATCCTTTTGATCTTAGAGATTAGGGGACTTCATGGGAAACTGGTGGTTTTAAAAATAACCAACTAAAAAGGTCTTACTTAAATATTGAGAACAGGTACAAAAGAACACTAACAGTAAGTGGGCAGACACACAGCAAAGTGAAGGCCAAAAGCAGGAAAAAATAGCAAGGAACTGATCCATCAAACATATGATGAGAATATAGAGATAAGGTTGCAGTAGCCAAGTAAACACAGAAAAGAACATAATTTATTAGTATAAAATATCTCTATGAAACATTTGGTTATATCTAGTTGATATGTGTCAATTTTAAAAATTTAGGAAATAATGACCACTACTGCAGCTTGAGAGAAAGCCCTCTTTTTTTTTTTTTGATTCTACTGAGTTGTTACTATGTGCCAGCAAGAGGAAATTGCACAATTCATGGAATGAATTGCTTTAGAGAAGTGTAGCCTCAGAAAGAAGAACACCAAGCACATTTAGAAAAGGGTGGAAAGAGATACTTTGAAACAGGAAGTTCTCTGATGGTCTGAGAACACATATATACAGGCATGAAAATATGTGACTTGTGAATTATTCAAGGCATTCACAAATTTTACCAAGTTCTTTCCTGGACTCCAAGCTAAATATTTATGTCTTACAGGAAGAAAAAGGGGAAGACAAGGGAAACATCTAGTTGACAATCACTTGATATTCACACTTATAAGTAAACACACACACAGAGACACACACATCTAAAGACAGATAAAGATGCACATGCATAAACACATTCAAACATACACACACACACATATATAACATTCAATACAAAATATTTTAATATACAATATCAGGTTAAAATTAATTTTAGAAAATATATAAAAGAAAGAGGAACAGTAACACTACTTATATTCATCATGACTAAAAATGTGATAATGATACTAAGCAGCTTGTTGACAAAAGGTTTTATTTGGCTTATGTTTCTCAATCTCTGTTCATTACTGAAGGAAAACGTCAAGACAAGGAGCTCAAACAGGGCTGGAACTTGGAATGCAAGAGCAGATGTAAAACCCATGAAAAGATCTTGATTACTGGCTTGCTCCTTATGACTTATTCAGAGTAATTTCTATCTTATATAGTCCAGTGCTACAAACCCCAGAATTGCAACATACACCATGAGCTACGGCAATCACACATCAATCACTAATTTACAAAATGCCCTACTTTGTCCTTTGCCTTACAAAAGGTTTGCAACTTTATGAGGTCTCATTTGTCAATTGTTGACATTAGAGCATAAGCCATTGGTGTATATTTAAGAAAAATTTCCTGTGTCCATGTGTTTGAGGCTTTTCACCACATTCTCTTCTATTAGATTCTGTGTATCTAATTTTATGTGAAAGTCCTTGATCCACTAGGACTTAAGCTTTGTACAAGGAGATAAGAACAGATCAATTTGTATTCTTCTACATAATGACTGCCAATTAAAGCAGCACCATATGTAAAAATTGCTGTCTTTTTTCCACTGGATGGTTTTGGTTCCTTTGTAAAAGATCAAGTGACCATAAGTGTGTGAGTTCATTTCTGGGACTTCAATTCTATTTCATTGATCTACTTTCCTGTCTCTGTGCAAATACTATACAGTTTTTATCACTCTGTAATACAGCTTGAGGTCAGGGATGGCGATTCCACCAGATGTTCATTTATTGTTGAGAATAGTTTTTGCTGTACTTGGGTTTGTTGTTTGTTGTTGTTGTTGTTGTTCTAGATAAATTTTCAAATTCCTCTTTCTAACTCTATGAAGAATTGAGTTGGAATTTTGATAGTTATTGCATTGAGTCTGTAGATTGCTTTTGGTAAGATGGCCATTGTTAATGTATTTTTTTGCCAATTCAGGAGAATGGCAGAACATTCCATCTTCTGAGATCTTTCTGATTTTTTTATTCAGAGACTTGAAGTTCTTGTCATACAGATCTTTTGCTTGCTTGGTAGAGTCACACCAATATATTTTATATTCTTTGTGACTGTTGTGAAGGGTGTCATTCCCTAATTTCTTTCTCAGTCCATTTATCCATTGAGCAGAGGGATATTCAGAAAAAGTGATTGTTTCTTCTTGTTATTTTTGTTATTAGAGGTACAGTTTTGTGGCTATCTTCTATTGGGTTGGTTGGAAGAAGATGACTTTCTTACATTTTCTATGGTATAATTTTCTTCCTTGTGTTGGAGATTCCCCTCTATTATCCTTTGTGGGGCTAGATTTTTCTAAAAATATTATATTAATTTTGTCTTATCATAGAATATCTTGGTTTCTCCATTTATTTAATTGAGAGTTTTGCTGTGTATAGTTGTCTGGGCTGGCATTTGTGTTCTCTTAGGGTCTGTATGACATCTATCTAGGATCTTCTGGCTTTTATAGTCTCTGGTGATAAATCTGGTGTAATTCTGATAGGTCTGCCTTTATAAGTTACTTGTCCATTTTCCCTTACTGCTTTTAATATTCTTTCTTTGTTTTGTGCATATGGTGTTTTGATTAGTCTATTTGAATTTCTGCAGGCTTCTTGTATGTTCATAAGGCATCACTTTCTTTAGGGTAGAAAAGTTTTCTTCTATAATTTTGTTGAAGATATTTACTAGCCCTTTAAGTTGAGAATATTTCTTTTTATCTAATCATATTATCCACAGATTTGGTCTTCTCGTGTCCTGGATTTCCTGGATGTTTTGGTTAGGCATATTTTGTATTTTGCATTTTCTTTGATAGTTGTGGCAATGTTTTCTCTGGTATCTTCTGCACCTGAGATTCTCTCTTCTATCTCTTGTATTCTGTTGGTAATGCTTGCATCCAAGACTCCTGATCTATTTCTTAGATTTTCTATCTCCTGGGTAGTTTCCCTTTGTAATTTCTTTATTGTTTCTACTTCTATTTTTAGTGTCCTGGATGGTTTTGTTTCATTCCTTCACCTGTTTGGTTGTGTTTACTTGCAATTCTCTAAGGAAATTTTGTGTTTCCTCTTTAAGGGCTTCTACCTGTTTACCTGTGTTCTGTTTTTCATTGAGGGAGTTATTTATGTCCTTCTTAAAGTCCTTTATCATCATTATGAGAAATTATTTTAAATCTGAATCTCATGTTTCTGGTGTCATGGGGTATTCAGGACTTGCTATGGTGGGAGAACTAGGTTCCAATAATGCCAAGTAACCTTGGTTTCTGTTGCTTATGTTCTTGTACTTGCCTTTTGCCATCTGGTTATTTTTAGTGCTACCTTCAATCACTGTTTCTGACTGGAGTCTGTCTGTCCTGTTATCATGGTTGTATCAGAACTCCTCAGAGTGCAGTTGTCTCTGTGATCCTGTGATCCTGAGATCTTGGTTGTGATAGCTCCTGGGTGTCAGGCTGCTTCTAGGATCCTGAAATACTGAGGTGCCCAAGTTCCTAAGATCCTGTAATCCTCTTACACTATGATTCTTGGTGTGTTAGAGCTCCTGGAAGTCCAGCTTCCTCTGGATTTGGGGGGATTGGATGAAGAGCTGTTGCCCTAGGCCTGCTTCTGGCACTGGTACAGACTGGAAGGGTCCTGTGCCACTGGCTGTGAAGGAGTTCCTGTGTCCCTGTGGTTACCAATTACTCCCTGTTTTTTTTTTTGGGGGGGGGGGGATTGTCATAGCCTACTCACCTGGGCATGTTAGAGTCCATCTCCTGGGAGTCCAGCCTTCTTTGGGTTTTAGGGACTCCTTTGAATAGAGGAAGGCTACTGATTTGTTTGAGTTAATTTTATACCCAACTACTTTGCTGAAGGTCTCAGCTGTAGTTCTCTGCTGGAAATTTTGAGGTCAGTTACGTATACTATCATATCATCTGCAATTAGTGATATATTGACTTCTTCCTTTCTAATTTGTCTTCTTTTGATGTCCATTTGTTTTTTAGAAGTCTAGCATAACAGCCCTCTGAAAGGCTCTACGCAGCAGGTAACTGAAACAGATGCAGATACCCACAAACAAACATTGGACAGAGTTGTGTAGAAGAGCAAGGGCAAGACTTGAAGTTCCTCAAGGAGATGGCATCCCTACACAAAGACCAACAGTGTCAACTAACCTGATGTCCTGGGAGTTCCCAGAGTCTGAGTCACCAATCATAGAGCATACAGGGGCTAGATCCTATCAGATATGTAGCAGAGGGCTGCCACATGTGGCCACAGAGGGACATCATGTACCTAATCCTGTGGAAACTTGATGAACCAGGTTTGAGGAATAGAAGCAGAGCTTCCCTTCAAAGTCAAAAGAGAAAAGGGGGAGGGAGTAACTGAGGGAGGGCCTTGGAGGAGGTAACATTTACTATGTTAATAAGTAAATAAAACAAATAAATAAATTTTAAATTTATATATACATATACATATTTTAGAGGAACTAGTGATGACTCATGTAACCTCTGTGGTTGCTTCTCCAATATCTATGAGTTCAAATAGATAGTGAACTCTTAGTGAGTCTAGTCTTCTTGGTGTCATTCATCCCTTTTGACTTTTTCATTCTCCATGAAGGTTCTTGAACTTTAAGTGGAGGGACTTGATGGATACATTCCATTTAGAGCAGTATTTTCTAAGTTCTCTCTCTCTCTCTCTCTCTCTCTCTCTCTCTCTCTCTCTCTCTCTCTCACTCTCTCTCCTTCTACTCTCTGCTTAATATTTGCTTGTGTATCTCTGTATTTTCTCATATCCTGCAAAGAGGAAGGTTCAAAAAATGTCACTGCTAATCATAACACTTACACAACTCACTAAAAACAAAGAGGTTAACAAGTTCCTAAAAGGGAACATGTATACCTACATATCAGTGTATTTCATTTGGAATGTTCTCTACAGGCTACTAAAAAAAAGTGTAATCTGCAAATCAATATCAAAATCTTTGATCTGCGTTGCTGACTGGTCTGCAAAAGATCTATCGAAAAATTAGTAGAAATCTTGTGGAAGTACATAACATCGGATTTGCCATAATACACACTTAATCCGAGTCAGAATCCATAATAAACATTTGTTGAGTTAAGAAGAAACAGAAAAGTGATAGCCCAGAGTCATAGGTTTTATATTCTTGAAAATGTGTGTCTTATTTAGCCATCATCAGTTCTTGGAATGTACATTGAAACAACAACAACAAACCAAAAACTAACAAACAAACAAGTAAATCAAAAGTTGAGTGAATGGAAGAAAATGAGGGACTTAAAACTATGCAAGTTGTATGGATCCCAGCACTTGGGAGGCAGAGGCAGGCGGATTTCTGAGTTCGAGAGTTCGAGGCTAGCCTGGTCTACAGAGTGAGGTCCAGGATAGCCAGGGCCACACAGAGAAACACTGTCTCGAAAAAACAAACCAAAAAAAAAAAAAAAAAGAAAGTTGTATGGAAAGGACTTGGGACATTAGGAACACAAAAGGATGAGGAATATTGTATAAGCATTACAATAACTCTTATTATAAGCATGTATTATTCATTTAGAAATTGCTGAATAATTATATTCTACCCTTATTATTTTCAAGCATATATTACTTGAAACTATAATAAATTTTCAGCTGTTAACATTAACAAAAGTTATGGAATGCAGAATCACAACCATGGTATACATTTGAAGCAGTTAATAAAAATTACTGCTCTGAATGGAAAGACATTTGGCGATAACTGGAAAATATAATCATGTAGGTTTGTACTTTGCCAGAAGGTTTGTTCACTTGTGACATGGAAGGTAGAAAAGAGTCTTCTGTAACGCTTTTCTTCATCTATATACATGCTGCTCACAGGGGAACAGTATAAGCACAGTAATATCTCCCAAACTTTCACTCAAGTATGCAAAATTTAAAGTTGACACTTGAGGATAACTTTACAGGAATGTATCAGATTTGGGATGGAAGAAAATTGGAGTAGCTGGTTGGCATTTGATGAAATGGTTGCAGAAGGAAAGTAATATTTTTCAGGGAAGATTAGCATCAGAAGTTACTCATGCTCCTATAGATCTCTCTCCATCTGAGCACATATTAACAGTGGTAAATGGATTGAGTGTGTATTAAAATGAGTTCATATTATATGACTTCACATTACTAGTGGCAGACATTGTGGATAACCCAAATGTATTGTATGTAATGGTTGCATTTTAACACATAATATGACAAATGAATATTATGTTAAATGTTTACAAAATAGTGACATCTTGATAACAACTATATACGTTTTCAAGTAGACACCATAGCCATATAAACAATGAGATTCACTGCATAAAAAGCACACATGTATCCTCACACAATAATATGATGTTTGTATGCCTAGGTTTTGGAGATTTTATTTCTAAAATAAACTCCTGTTAATATTTCTTTACCATTATAATTTAAGGCAATATGTATTATGTGGTAAATAGCTTTGTGAAATTGGACACAAGTATTCCTTTAGATAATTCAAGTACATTTTTCACCATAGCTCCTAAGGTTATTGGCACAGAAACAGTCCAAAGGTTCAGCACTGGAGTTCATTTGACAGCCCATGATTACAAGCAGAAGTCCCTAGAAACAAATGGAAGCTTTATTATAGGTGTTACTAGCAAGATCTCAGGATCAAAGGCCCAGTCATTAGTGTACAGTGTTCTCTCTTTGTAATCAGAGCAGAAACCAAAGAATAACTACATAATATTTTGGTCTTTCTCCTATTTCATCTTTGTTTTCATTCCTGATGCAACAGGCAGGGAGGGGAGAGAAGAGATGGAGGAGCTTTGATGGGGAAATCTCCATGGTAACAAAAAGCTTTTGCTTTCTTCGTCATTGTTGAGGTCTCTCCTCTGATTGGTCTCACATCTTTTCTTTATTTTCCTAAGTATACTCAGCCATTCTGCGTCAATCAGAGCTAAAGAAATCTATTCACATAAAAATTTTCCAGTAGTGTTCCTGGTTTATATCTAGCTCGTACCAGGCTTTTACTGGAGATTGACAACAAGCTGCTTTTTGAAGAAGGGGGAGTGCTCTGCAAACCTGCAGATGAAAATGAAAAGAAAACGTCAGCGTCATCAGGTAACTTGCAATGATTCTTCACATTTCTGCTCTGAATGAAACTGCTCCTGTTTGCTCTGCTAGGTAGTTGTTATTGCTTCTGGCCAATGCTTCAGTTTTAGATCTATTATTCAGGATAGCCTTGGAGTTCTGCTTTATCTGCTAGGATGATGTATTATGTCAGCCTTCAGTATCTGACAGAGACAGGAGACCTGTTGCTGCTTAATCTGCTTTGGTGGACCAGATCTGTAAAGGACTTTTATATCAGGGCAGTAATGATAACTTGTCACCATGAGACTCTTTAGGGCATTTTCTGATATCACCTTACCTAGTATGCCACTGACAGTACTAAAACACAAACATTGCAATTCTCCTTTGTTATCATCTTGATACTATCAAAGGTCTCAGACATTTTACATTACACTTCAATTCAAATTCTAACATCAGATTTACACTATTATTGTTGGGAAAAAAATTGTTCTATGTTCATGATTCCATATCTGCATGCTTCATTCTTTAAGGAAAGTTAAAGCAACGAGTTTACATATATTTCAATTTTAAAAGGTTAATATGCCAAAATTTCTTTTTTTTTCTTTTTGACTTTGAATCTCAACCTACTAAGGTTACCAGCTACCACCTACTTTCCATGCATGATAGTATATTAGTTATTTATATTGTTTTGTTTTAATAACTTTTAGTATCATTGACAGATGTTTCAATAGTAATTATGACGTGCCATCCTGTGGGTGTTGTATGTTACGCGATTATTTGACAAAATTCAAATTTTTGTTCTTGTGCATAATCTAAGAGCCTCAATTGCAAATGATTTTATCTAAATATTGATATGTGTTAGCATCAAATGATGACAATAGATTGAATTAATCATGGTGTATTATATCTGGCTTATATTTATTGTTGATTTTTTATCAGTCTTGAACTTCTTTCCATTTGTTTAGAACAGAAAATGTTCTTATCAGAATCATTACCAAGTTTAACATCTCTATTGTCCTGGTAAACATATAATTAGCTATAGGGTTGAAATTCAGTAATTTATCTTATTTTTCTGCCCATCATATGTATTTTTTTTTTGCTTCTTTGTATCTAACTTAATGCAAAACTTTGAGGATTTATCAGCTTTGGGGGTTCATTTAAGATAAATGAATGTGCATGTAAATAACCGAGCATGGAACATTATTTGAAAATTAGTGAAAAGACAGAGGTTGTTGTACAATCCTTGGAAGCTTTATTGTGTATTATATGCAGGAAACCTAACAAGATGACTGCAAAAGATTACAATAGCCTTTGTCTGTTACTGTAGAAAGTACACAAACATAAAAGCAGATAATTGTTGAAGCCTAAATGTTTTAAATTATGAATGGCAGTGACAGAAATGGGTTGTGTTCTTAGGTTTGTTATTAGAATCCATGGACGCAGGATTCTTAATCCATAAAATCTGTTAACACATTTTCCAGGACTGAATGAAAACGAAGGTTCTGTTTATCATTATCCTTATTATTTTGAATGTGGGGCTTGTATATAAAAATCTAGGATTAGTAAAAAATATACTCTTCTTGGAAAATTGCTCATATAACCCCTATAGGTGCTATTAAGGAGGATAGAGACTGGTAAGCTCAAATCCTAATCACTTGTGAGTCTTGCGTGTTTCACATTAACAAGTACCAGTATCTGCCAGTAAATTCAATAAAGGTATGAGGATTTTACATAGAACCAAATTTTTACTTGATTAAATGTCCTTCTGGTTGGAGGCAAGAATCTATATGTCTATTTTTTTATGTGTGTCATTTACGCAAATATTTGTGAAAAAAGAAGACATAATCTGCAGTGGAAAAAACACTTGATGTTAAATGTTGTTCCATGTAAAATATCCTACATTTGTGTTTATTCTCATAAGTGAATACTATATTCCATCTCTATTCAGGAATCCATTTCCTAAGCTTCATCATTTGCTTCACTTTTGGCTTGTAATAAGAATGAATAAATCCAACCAATTTTTAATAAGGCTTTTCCAGAGTCTGTCCTATGACAAACGTGCTACAGAGTTCAGTAAACCACTGTCGTGAAAAAAATTATGAAGCATTTATGTAACAATATCTAAAGCTCAGTGATTGTTGATAAAAGAGGCAGCTGAAAAGAATGGAAGTGATAGAGGAATAGATCCAGGTCCTCTCTAGTCTTTTATTCCAAGCCAAACAGCAATCATCTTGGGCAATCCTCTGTACTACTTGAAAAAATGGTATCTTAGCTGGTCTTACAGTTTGTTTACATCTCCTCATTAAATGACTAGAAAAGGAAAGAGATCCTCACTTTAGTATTCATACTGAGACAAGTTACTGTAGTAAAGTCTATACTTACTGAATGTAGACTTGTATGAGGCTCAAAAATACAGAACAAAAAGAGGTATGAGAGGTTGCCTCTGTCATGTGTTTTATAAGAGTCATTATACTTATTGAGTAATGTGTTTCTGGGTAGCTTTTTGTCTGAGTACACACAGCCCAGAAAATAACTCATGAGAAATGCTCGGTAAATTTTTCCAATAATCTCATCTGTTACCGAGGTAGAACCTTGGTTAATTCTATATTTTAATGTTAGTTTAGAGGGGCAGACATTACTTCTATATCTACTTGGTGGAAATGAATTTTTAAAATTGTCCTCTATTTCTCAGATTTATAATGCAACTTTATTTAACCCTTCTCCTTTCTCTCTCCTTCCCACCAATATAATAGCCAATTGTGGGACTGTGGCTAGTACATGGGCATGGGTCCTGTTGGGCTGAGTTGTGGGTCCCACAAGTCTGCCATGGCTCAGGGAGGCAGGGGCACTGGACTGGGAGGCCGGAGAAAGACTGGGGCTGGGGAACATACAGGCTGGACCGCCCCTGGGTCATGGCTGACTTGGATAGCTTGCTTGGAGAGATTAGGTAGTGGCTCATTGGTTGAAGGCCCCCTCTAGGGTTCTCCATGGTGGGCCCCATAGACAAGTGGAAGTCCATGGCTTTAAATGGTTTATTGTCAGGGCAGAATGTGGATGAAGCTGTACCCCATGTCCTCAGGGCATGCCTGAGGTTAAATATGTTTTGCAAGGAGAAGGATCTTGGAAGGAATGCTTAATTGACTATGCCCTCTGGCCTTTAGGTATCTCATTAATAGGGAGATCTCTTGAGGCTCTGTGGCCTGAAGTCATGCCCTCTACCTGTGCTACCTGTGCTGTGTGACCTAAGGCCATAAACTTTTCTTTGGGAGGGGCTTTGGATAAATGAAAGGAATCAGGGTCCAGAAGCAAGGCCAAACACCTACCATCCCATTAGGGTATTATCCAGTGTTCAAGGCCTGTGCTAGACCAGGTACTCAGCTGCCTCTCACAGCCCACTGCCCCACAACCAATGTAATATCTTTTGCTCCTTTTAAAATATGTTGCATGTTTTCAATAGTTATTATTGGATGTATATTATTGGATGTATATTATTGGATGTACAGGTTTATTCTTATTTATTTATTTATTTATTTATTTATTGTTGTTCATTATTTTACATGTTTACCTTTCAAATATTATCTTGCTTCTCAGTTTCTGCTCAGCAAGCCCCCATCACATCTCTCCTCCCCATGTCTCTATAAGGGTGCACCACCTACCCACTCATCCACTCCTACCTCATTGCTCTAGTATCCACCTATGCTGGGGCATTGAGCCTTCAAAGAACAAAGTGCCTTCCCTTCCTTTGATGCCAGATAAGGCAGTCCTCTGTAATATTTGAGGCTGGAGCCATTGGATCCTTCCTCTTGTATTCTTAGACAGTGGTTTAGTCCATAGGAACTCTGGGGAGTCCTGTTAGTTAATATTGTCATTTTACCTGTGGGGTTGCAATCCCCTTCACCTCCATCAGTACTCTTCCATTGGGGTCCCTGTGTTCAGTCCTATGATAGTTGGCAAAGAAAATCCACATGTATTTTGGTCAGATTCTGGCAAAGCCTCTCAGAAGAGATCTATATCAGGCTTCTGTCAGTAAGCACTTGGCATCACCAATACTGTCTGGGTTTGGTGTCTCAAATGGGATGCATCCCTAGGTAGGGCAGTCTCTGGATGGCCTTTTCTTCAGTCTCTCCTCCACTAATTCCCTGTATTTTCCTAAGACAGAGACAAGTCTGGGTTAAAATTTCTGAGGTGGGTCAGTGGCTCCATCCAGGGGGCTGTGCCTATCCACTAACCAGTGGAATGGCCTCGAAAGGTTCTATGTTCATTTTGTTGGGCATTTTCGGTAATGTCATCCCTGTTGGGTCCGGGAAAACACTTGCCTCCATGGCATCTGGGACTTTCTACTAGCTACCTCCAGTTCCCTATCCCTCACTGCTACATAACTTCATTTAATTTTCTGACCCTCAAAACTTTTCCTTCATCTCAAACATGTGAATCTGCTCCCTTTTATCCTCCCCTCATCTCAGCCTCTGAGATCTCCACCTCCCTCTACTTCTCATAATTATTTTGACTCCCCGTCTAAGGACTGAAGCATTCAGACTTTGGTCTTCATATGATCTGTGAGTTGTACAATAGGTATTAAGAGCTTTGGGGCTACTATCCACTTATCAGTGAGTACAAACCATGTGTGTTCTTTTACCAATGAGTTGCCTCACTTAGAATGATATTTTCTAGTCTCATTCATTTGCCTTTGAATTTCATGTAGTTATTGTTTTTAATAGCTATACAGTATTTGATTATGTAAATGTACCACATTTGCTGTATCCATTCCACAGTTGAAGGATATCTTGGTAGTTTACAGCCTCTGACTATTATAAATAAGGCTGCATGCTAACTTGTTATATGTTGGAGCATCCTTTGGGTATATGTCCAAGTATGGGATACCTGGGTCCTGAGTTAAAACTATTTTCAGTTTTTTTCAGAAACCACCAAAGTGTTTTCCTGAGTGGTTATACCAGCTTGCAATCCCACAAGTAATGGAGGAGTGTTCCCCTTTCTCTATATCCTCTCCAGCATCTGCAGTCACCTGAGTTTTTGATCTTAGCCATTCTGGCTGTAAGGTAGAATCTCAGTGTCACTTTGAATTATATTTCCCTGATTTCTAAGGATGTTGAACATTTCTTTAGGTATTCCACAGCCATTTGAAATTACTTAGTTGAAAATTCTTGTTTAGCTCTGTACCCATTTTTTAATTTGATATTTTATTTATTTACATTTCAAATGTCATCTTCTTTCTTGTTTTTCCCTCTAAAAACCCATATGCCATCCTTCTTCTGCCTGATTCTATGAAGGTCTTCACCCACCCACCCACCCTCTTTATCCTCCCCACCCTCTCATTCCCCTACATTGGGGCATCAAGCCATCATGGAACAAAGGGCCTTTCCTTCTATTGATGTTAAATAAGGTTATCTTCTGCTACATACACTGCTAGATGTGGATGTACATGTCCTACATGAGTACTCTGTGGTTGTTGGTTTAGTTACTTGGAACTCTGGGTTATCTGGATGGTTGGAATTATAGTTCTCCCTATGAGTTACAAACCTTTCAGCTCCTTCAGTCCTTTCACAAACTCTTCCACTGGGGACTTTATGCTCAGTGCAAAGGTTGGCTGAGAGCATCCACCTCTGTATTTGTCAGGCTCTGGCAGAGCCTCTCAGGAGACAGCTATATTGTGCTCCTGTCAGCAAGTGCTTCTTGGCATCCTCAGTAGTGTCTGGGTTTGGTATCTGTTTGTGGAGTGGATCCCAAGGTAGTGCAGTCTCTGGATGGCCTTTTCTTCAGTCTCTACTCCCCATGTCTCCATATTTTCTCCTGTGAGTATTTTGTTCCCCAGTCTAAGAAGCAATTTAGCACCCACATTTTGGTCTTTCTTCTTCTTGAGCTACAAGTGGTCTGTGAATTGTATCCTTGATATTCTTAGATTTTGAGCAAATATCCACTTATTAGTGAGTGCATACCATGTGTGTGTGTGGTTTTTTTTGATTACCTCATTTATGATGATATTTTCTAGTTTCATCCATTTGCCTAAAAATTCCCTGAAGTCATTTTTTTTAAATAGCTGGGTAGGACTCTATTGTGTAAATGTACCACATTTCTGTATTCATTCCTTTTTGAAAGATATCTGAATTCTTTCCTGCTTCTGGCAATTATAAATAAGGCTGCTATGAACATTGTGAGGCATGTGTCCTTGTTATATGTTAGCATATCTTTCGGGTATATGTCCAGGAGTGGTATAGCTGGGCCCATAGGAAGTACTAGGTTTAAATGTCTGTGTAACCTCCAGACTGTATTCCATAGTGATTGCACCCAGCTTGCAATCCTACCAACAATGTAGGAGTGTTCTTCTGTCTCCACATCCTCTTCAGCACCTGCTGTTATCTGAGTTTTTGATCTTAGTCCTTCTAACTGGTATGATGTAGAATTTCAGGGTTGTTTGGATTTGCATTTCTCTGATGACTAAAGATGTTAAACATTTCTTTAGGTGATTCTTGGCCATTTGATATTCCTCAGTTGATAATTATTTTCTTTATCTCTGTACTCCATTTTTAATAGTGTTATTTGCTTTTCAGGAGTCTAACTTCTTGAGTTCTTTGTATGTATTGGATATTAGCCCTCTATAGGATATAAGACTGTTAAACATATTTTCCCAATCTGTAGGATGCTAGTTTGTCCTATTGATAGTGTCCTATATCTTACAGAAGATTTTAAATGTTATGAGATATACATTTGTCAAAAGTTGATCTTAGAACATGAGCTATTTGTGTTCTATTCCTGAAAATTTCATCTGTGTCATTGTATTCAGATTCTTTCCTACTTCCTCTTCTAGTAGATTCAGTGTATCTTGTTTTATATGGAGGTGCTTAATGCACTTGGACTTGTGCTTTTACAAAAAGATAAGGATGGATCAACTTTCATTCATCTGTATGTGGACCACCTGATGAACCAGCAACATTTTTTTGAGAATGCTGTCTCTTATCCACTGGATATTTTGGGCTTCTTTGTTAAAGTGTCCATAGGTATGTGGGTTCATTTCTTGAACTTCAATTTTATTATTTTGATTTTCTTGTCTTTATTTGTAACAATACCACACAGTTTTTATTATGATTTTTTTGTAGTATCTCTTGAGGTCAGGTATGGTGATTACTTGAGAAGTTCTCTTATTGTTGAGAACAGTTAGAATTCTACATTAGAACCATCTGGACCTGAGCTTTATGTTTTATCTATTTGTCCTAGCTCAAAGTCATTTTCATGTCTGAAGCCTGCTTCCTTGTTCTAGCCTAAGATTTATATTCCTGCCTGAACTTACTTAGTGTTCTACCTAATATTTAGATTACTGCCTGAAATTACTTCTTTGTTCCAGCCTAATATTTAGATTTCTACCTGAACTTACTTCTTTGTTCTAGCCTAATATCAGATTCCTGTCTGAACCTCACTTCCTTGTCCTTGGCCAATGTCATTTTCCTGGGAAGCAGCCCATTTTTTGTCCTTGGCCCATGTCAGATTCTTTCAAAGCATCCCTAAAATCTCTCTGGCTCTCTCCATTTTTTATTTCATAAACAAGACTGAGCCTGTCTTAGGTCCTTCTGCCAAGAATCCCTTCCTTACGAATCATGGAGTATGCATTATCAAAGGAAATGCACTGCTGTCTTAGGTTGGTAAATCTCTGCTCAGAATCTTATTTGTTCTTGACTTGCCAGCCTGTTAATTTAATAACTCTATCTGGGGGTCCATTTTCAGTTTCAAGCCATGTGCTTTGGCTGCCTACATGTTGATGTTGTTAAAGACAAGTTTTAACAGGATGGGCAGGAAAAAAGTATTCCCAGGACAAAAAAGATTAGCATGATCAAGCGATATATGCCACTCTTGAAGACTGACCAAAATAGAAATTCTGGCCATGGATATTTTTATCAGAAATATCTTCTGCATCAATGCTCAGCAGAGCAGCATTCTTTAAATTCATAAGCTCACTTTGCTAAGTTAAAACATCCAAAGAGGTGTTAGAATTATGCCTAATACCCTGCAAGTATCTTTAAACTTTGTCCTAATTATAATAACTGCCCCTGTAAATATTAGAACTAACATGAATCAAAAGGTATTTGGCATGACACTTTATATTCTGACCCTCCTTCCAATAATTTGAATAGGATAGAGAACATCCATCCATTGTTCCAAATGCCTATTTAAATTTTGTTGTATATCAACATATTAGTAACATTTTTTTGCTAAATGGTTAACAAAAGTATCTATCTTAACTTCTTATGTTGAAGCAATTCCAGAAGCAGTAGTGCTAGAAATTAATGTAATTAAAGCTGTTATACCAGCAATAATCAAGCCCACTCCCCTATTTCTTCTGCTTAAAGCCTGACTCATTTCTACAGTACTTGAAAACTTTTTTTTTCTGAATACCAAGGTTCTGTAATATTCAGGGCAATAAAATAAATGCTGGTTGGTAGACCATTATAATAAACATGCTGGGTTTCAACACACTAACACAATCAGAAAGTGTAAATCAATGCACATTTCATTAAATACTGCAGAAGAAACAAAAGTAATTTTAGCTGGACAATTAAAAGAGCCTTAACACTTGTACTTACACTTGTTTGAAATCCAGATTCTGTTCCAACTTTATCTCTTCCTAGCATAATGTCATAGAGAACTGCAGCTAACTTCCAACTACTTCTCTGAAAATGTCCCAAAATAGAATTCCAAATGAAGATTGTTATTTCCAATATTGGATTGATTTCTAGTCCAGTCCATGATTGAGTTTTTTCAAGACTTTAAATGAGTGTTTCTAATTTCTTTGGAGTGATGGAACTGTTTACATGGTTTATCTGATCCTAATTTAACCTTTGTACCTGGTATCCATCTAGAAAATTATCCAATTACTCTAAATCTTCCATTTTATGGAATATAAGCTTTACTAGTAGAATCGGATGATTTTTTGGATTTCTTCAGTTACTGTTGTTATGGCTCCCTCTTCTTTTTCTGTTCTTTTAAATCATTTATTTATTTATTTGCTTATTTATTTATTTATTTATAGTCCTGAATTTCTTCCCCTCCTGGCCCACCCTCTGATTATTCCATATCCAATACCTTCTCCCTGCCCTACTGTCTCTTGCGAGGATGCCCCACAACATAAGACCCACCCCAACAGACTTTGAAACTCCCTGGGGTCTCCAGTCTCTTGAGGGTTAGGTGCATCTTTGCTGACTGTGTCCAAATCCGGCGGCAGTCCACTGCTGTATATGTGTTTGGGGCTTCATATCAGCTGGTGTATGCTGCCTGGTTGGTAGTCCAGTGTTTGAGAAATCTCTGATGTCCAGATTAATAGAGACTGCTGGTCTTCCTAAAGGGTTGCCCTCCTCCTCAGCTTCTTCCAGCTTATCCCTAATTCAACCACAGTGGTCAGTAGCTTCTCTTCATTGTTTGGGTGAAAGTATCAGCATCTCACTCTTTCAGCAACTCGTTGGGTGTTTCAGAAGGCAGTCACGATAGGTCCCTTTTATTGTGAGCTCTCCAAAGCTCATTAATAGCGTCAGGCCTCGGGGCCTTCCCTTGAGCCCTTGAGCTGTATCCCACTTTGGGCCTCTTGCTCATCCTTCTTTCCCTCAGGCTTCTCTCCATTTCCATCCTTGTACTACTTTCAAACAGGAACAACTATGGGTCAGAGTTTTGACTGTGGGATGGCATCCCCATCCCTCACTCGATACCCTGCCTTTCTGCTGGAGGTGGTCTCTGCAAGTTCCCTCTGCCCACCATAGGGCATTTCATCTATGTTCCCTCCCTTTTATTCCTGAGAGTCTCACACATCCTGGGTCTCTGGTATATTCTGGAGGATCCTTCCAACATCCTACCTCCTGAGATTCCCTGTTTCCATTCATTCTGATGGCCTGCAAGGCTTCAGTCCTTAATTCCACCCAATATCAGATCATGTTCCCCTCTCCCCCACACACCTACTTTCCCTCACAGTTCTCTCCCTCCTCCTTGTGACTGCTTTCTTCTCCAACCAAAGTAGGGCTAAGGTGTCCTTATTTGGGCTGTTGAGCTTGTTGACCATTGAATTCTGTAGACTATATCTTGGGTGTTCTGTGTCTTTCTTCCTTCCTTCCTTCCTTCCTTCCTTCCTTCCTTCCTTCCTTCCTT
>NW_021620036.1:252834-315729 GCF_004785775.1 Grammomys surdaster
CTTCCTTCCTTCCTTCCTTCCTTCCTTCCTTCCTTCCTTCCTTCCTTCCTTTCTTTCTTTCTTTCTTTCTTTCTTTCTTTCTTTCTTTTGCCTAATATCCACTTATTAGTGAGTTTATACCATGCATGTCTTTTTGTGTCTGAGTTACCTCACTCAGGATAGTATTTTCTAGTTCCATCCATTTGCCTGCAAAACTTATGATGCCCTCTTTTTTTATTGGATATTTTATTTATTTACATTTCCGATGACATCCTCTTTCCCCATTTCTACTACCTAGACACTCTCAAATCCCATCTCCCCTCAACTTTTTTACTTTTATATGATTTTAATTACATGCAAGTATTTAGGTCAATTCTAGATTGCACAACTAACAATACAATAAATGCCAACAGTCAAGGAACAAACAAGACAATAAACAAAATTCTGTGAACACTCCCATGATCACTGTTCCTAAGGGCTTATCAGGATGACCAAACTATCTGAGCCAACTTCCTTGTTCTAGCCCAAAGTTGTTTTCATATCTGAAGCCTACTTCCTTGTTCTAGCCAAAAATTTAGATTCCTGCCTGAAATGACTTCTTTGTTTTAGAATAATATTTAGATTACTGCCTGAAATTACTTCTTTGTTCTAGCCTAATGTCAGATTCTTGCATGAAGCTTACTTCTTTCTCCTTGGCCAATGTCATATTCCTGGGAAACAGCCCATTTTCTTGTCTATGGCCCTTGTCAGATTCTTGCAAAGTAGTTTCAAAGGATCACCACCTCTCTCCTTTTATATTTCATAAACAAGACTGAGCTTGTCTTATGTCATTCTGCCATTAATGTTTTCCTTACCTTTCTTGGAATATGCATTACCAAAAACAATTTACTTATGTCTTAGGATGGTAAGGCTCTGTGAAGAATCTTACCTGTCCTTGGCTTGCCTTGTTCTTAGTAACTGTGTAGTATTCCATTGTGTAAATTATTACATTTTCTGTATCCATTCTTTTATCATGGTACATCTGGGTTGTTTCCAACTTCTTACTACCACAAACAAGGTTGTCATGAACATAGTGGAACATATACCCCTGTGGCATGGTGGGGTATCTTTTGGATGTTTTCCCAAGAGTGGTATTGCTGGATCTTCAGGTTGATCTATTTCCAACTTCCTGAAGAATCTCCAGATTGATTTCCAGAGTGGTTGTAAAAGTTTGTAATCTGACCAGCAATGGAGGAGTGTTCCTCTTTCTCTACATCCTTGACAAGATGTGTTGTCACCTGAGGTTTCAATATTAGCCATTCTGATTGGTGTAAGTTGGATTCTCAGGGTCGTTTTGATTTGAATTTCTTTGATCACTAAGGGTCTGGAATATTCTTTAGGTGTTTCTCAGCCATTTGAAATTCCTCTGTTGTTATTTCTCAGTTTATATCTATATCCAATTTTTTGATTGATTTGTTTAGTTTTTTTGGCAGTTAGCTTCTTGTATTCATTATATACTGTCTAACTTAACCTTCTATGAGATGAGGGCTTAGTGAAGATTTTTTTCCAATCTGTATGTTGCAGATTTGTTTTATTGAATATGTCCTTTGCCTTACAAAGGCTTTCTAGTTTCATGAGATCATATTAATCAATTCTTGATTTTAGAGAGGGAGCCGTTGAAGTTCTTTTTATGAAATTTCCACCTGTGCCAATTAGTTCAAGGCTCTTTCCCACTTTATCTCCTCTTAGATTCAGTATATATGGTTTTATGTTGAGGTCCTTGATCCATATGGACTTGATCTTTGTGCAAGATGACAAATATGGGTCTACTTTCAAATTTCTTTAAATCTTAGGGTGTGTATGTCATCTGCTCAAGATCTTCTGATTTTTAGATTCTCTGTTGAGAAGTGTGGTGTAATTCTGATAGGTCTGCTTTTATATATTACTTAACATTTTCCGTTACTGCTTTTAATTCTATCTTTGTTGTGTGCAATTGGTGTTTTGATTATTATTTGACTGGAGGAATTTTTTCTAGTCCAATCTATTTGGCATTCTGTATGCTCGTTGTATGTTTATGGTCATCTATTTGTTTAGGTTAATGAAGTTTTCTTCTATAATTTTGTTGAAGATGTTTATTGCCCTTTGAGTTGGGAATCTTTGCTGTCTTCTACACCCATTATTCTTTGGTTTGGTCCTTTCATTGTTTCCTGGATTTTATGGATGGTTTGGATTAGGAGGTTTTATCATTTTGCATTATCTTAGATGGTTGTGTCAATGTTTTCTATGGTATCTTCTACACCAGAGAGTCTATCTTCTTTTTTCTGTTTGTTTGTTTGTTTTTAGAGATTTAGTATGTACATTGATCTCAGTGAACAATACTATTCACTAGTCACTGTTTTCTGTGTTTTGGTAAGAACAGTAAACACAAGATCTATTGTCTTAACAAAGTTTTAAGTATGTTATTTTTTTGTTGTTAACTGTGGGCACGATGTCACACAATTCTCAATAATGTCCTTGCCTTTCATGTCTGAAACTTTATACTTATTAATCATCATATCCCACTTCTCTCAACTCTCATTCTTCTCCATGTTTCTATTATTTTTATATGTTCAACTATTTTAGATACCTCAGAGGAGTGGAAACACACAGAGTTTGTCATTTTGCGACTAGCTTATCTCTTGTATTCTGTTGGTGATGCATCTATGACTCTTGATATTTTTCCAAGGTTTTCTGTCTCCAGGTTGTCTCCCTTTGTGATTTCTTTATTATTTCTATTTTCATTTTTAGATCTTGGATAGTTTTTATCACTCCCTTTACCTGTTTGGTTGTGTTTTCCTGTATTTCTTTAAGTGATTTATGTGTTTCCTCTTTAAGGACTTCTACTTGTTTACCTGTATTGTCCTGTATTTCTTTAAGGGAGTTATTCATGTCCTTCTTAAAGTCCCCTATCTTAATCATGAGATGGGATTTTTGGATCAGAATCTTGCTTTTCAAGTGTGTTGGAGTATCCAGGGCTTTCAGAGGTAGGAGAACTGGGTTCTGATATTTCAAAGTAGCATTGATTTCTGTTGCTTCTGTTACTACACTTGCCTTTTGCCATTTGGTTATCTCTTGTGTGACCTGGCCTTGCTGACTCTTACTGGAATGTCTCCCTCCATTGAGCCTATGATCCTGTGATCCCATGATCCTGTGATCCTAGCTGTGTCGGAAATCATGGAGGACTAGCTGCTCCTGGATGTGGGCAGAATAGGCGGATATCCAGAGCCCAGTGTTTGTTCCTAGGTTCAGGTGCAAGCTGGAAGGAACTTGCATCTCTGGTTGAGGAGGGGTTCCTGTGTTCCCTGTGTTCTGGGGAGTCCAAGTTAGGCCTGGTATTGAGACTTGAGTTGGGAGCTACCCTCTGATCCTGGAACTGTCAGAAGTCCTGGAAAATATGCTGCCTCTGGGTGTGCTTGTGTTGGAAAGGAGAGACCAGAGGCTCTTCTCCCAGGGGCAGGTGCAAGCCTGAAGGAATGTAGGCCTCCAGCTGGTCAGAGATGTTTGCATATCCTGGGTCCTGGGGGCCACCATGTAGGTCAGGTATTGGGGAGTTGGGGTCTGACTTGTAATCCTAGATCTGTCAGAAGCCTGGAGGCACAAGCTTCCTATGGTTATGGGTGAGTTCAGATGAACAGACCCTTCTCTGTTTTATAATTAGAGCCAGAAACTAAAGAATAGTTACATAGTAGTTTTATTCTTTCTCCATCTATGTCATCTCTAATTTTTATACCTGATATATGTAGAGGAACTGAATCATTTATCCTTTGTGGTTATCACTCCTGTATCTCAGAGTTCATATGATCATTCCTTGTTTGATTTAGTGATCTGTCTTTATCTGAACACATACCAACAGTTCTAAATGGACTGAATGTATATTAAAAACTAATCCAATTAATTGATCAAGGATTTTAAGTTATAGATATTGTAGGTAACCCTAATGTGTTGTATATTATGTTTTGATTTTTAACACATTATATGATATATGAATAATGAGTTAAATATTTACAAAATAATAACACTTTAATAACAATACTATAAGTTCTCATATAGACTCCATAACAATACATACAATGTGATTTCTGCATAAAAAAGCACACATATATCAACACAAAAAGAAAAGATTGCAGGATGCCAAGATTTTGGAAATTTCTTTTCTAAATTAACTCATCTTAATATCTCCACACCATTATTATAATTTAAGACACTGTGTATAACGTGGTAAGTAGATTTATGAAATTGGTCACAAGTATGACTTTAGACAATTCAAGTGAATGGATTGCAAGCTGTAATGTGTATAAATACATGAGCTAGTGTGATAAATATCCAAATACCTATAGCTCCTAAGGTTATTGGCACAGAAAAACTCCAAAGGTTCAGTACTGGAGTGCACTTGACAGCCCATGATTACAAGCAGAAGTCCCTAGAAACAAATAGAAGCTTTATTATAGGTGTCACTAGCCAGATGCAGGGTCAAAGGCCCAGTCATTAGTGTACAGTGTTCTCTCTTTGTAATCAGAGCCAGAAACCAAAGAATAACTACGTAATATTTTGGTTTTTCTCCTATTTCATCTTTATTTTCATTCCTGATGCAACAGGCAGGGAGGGGAGAGAAGAGATGGAGGAGCTTTGATGGGGAAATCTCCATGGTAACAAAAGGCTTTTGCTTTCTTCGTCATTGTTGAGATCTCTCCTCTGATTGGTCTCACATCTTTTCTCTATTTTCCTAAGTATACTCAGCCATTCTGCGTCAACCAGAGCTAAAGAAATCTATTCACATAAAAATTTTCCAGTAGTGTTCCTGGTTTATATCTAGCTCGTACCAGGCTTTTACTGGAGATTGACAACAAGCTGCTTTTTGAAGAAGGAGGAGTGCTCTGCAAACCTGCAGATGAAAATGAAAAGAAAACGTCAGCGTCATCAGGTAACTTGCAATGATTCTTCACATTCCTGCTCTGAATGAAACTGCTCCTGTTTGCTCTGCTAGGTAGTTGTTATTGCTTCTGTTCATTTCTTCTGTACTAAGATCTATAATTCAGGAGTCAGCCTTGGAGTTCTGCTTCATCTGCAAGGATGGCGTATTACATCAGCCTTCAGTATCTGACAGAGATAGGATACTTGTTGCTCCTTAATCTGCTTTGGCAGACCAGATCTGTAAAAGATTTTTATATCAGAACAGCATCAGGAGACTGTCTAGAACATTTATGACATCACTTTACTTAGCATACCACTGCCCTCTGACAATGCTAAAACACAGATACTGTAATTCTTCTTTCTTATCATCTTGATACCATCAAATGTCTCAGATGTTTTACATTATATTTCAATCCAAATTCTAATGTCGGGTTTACATTATTATTTTGGAAAATAAACATTGTTCTATGTTCAAAATTATATTTCTGCCTACTTCGTTCCTTAAGGACAGCCAAAGAAAGAGCTTGCATGCACTTAAATTAAAAAGGTTAATATACCACATTTTTTTTTTTACTTTGGATTAATTAGCTTTTCAAGAATCAGCCACTTTTCAGGAATCATTGTATGTTAGTTTAGTTATATTGTTTTGTTTTAATTACTCTTTAGTGTCATTGACAGTCTTTTCAACATTGATTATTACTTATCATCCTTTGGGTACTGTGTGCTCTGTTGTAATTTTATAAAATTGAAGTTTCTATTCTTGTGCTTAATCTAAAAGCATCAATTTTACTTAATTTTATGTACAAATTGCTATGTGAAAGAATCAATTGAAGATAATACATTGAATCTATCATGATATATTATATCTGGCTTAACATTATCATTAGTATCACATCAGTATTTAACTTCCTATCATTTGATTAGAACATAAAATGTTCTTATCAAAGTCTTTACCAAATTTTTCTTCTCTATTTTCCTGGTAACTCTATAGTTAACTATAGGATTTTAGCTCAGTAATTTGTCTTATTATTCTCTTCTTCATCTGTATTCTTTTTGCTTCTGGGATAAATCTCAAGTTTGAGGATTTAACTGATTCTGTTGCTCATTTAAGAGAAATGAATTACATCTGAATAACCAAGCATGGAAAATAGTTGAAATTGGGTGCAAAACAAAGGTTGTACTAGAAACATTGGACAATTTATTTTGTATTACACAAGTGATATCAAAGAAGATGGCTGGAAAAGATTTCAGTAGCCTTTGCCTGTTAGTGTAAAAAGTACACACATATAAAAGCAGGTAACTGTTGAGGCCCAAATGTTTCAAATTTTGAATAACAGTGATAGAAATGGGTTGTGTTCTTAGTATGTTTGTTCTCAGATTCCTTAGAGGAAGGATTTTTAAATCAATTAAATCTGTTAACAAATTTCTTGGTTACATTCTGGTACTGAATGAAAAGGAAGGTTCTGTTTCTCAGTATGCTGATATTTTTTTTTTTAATGTGGGGCTTGGATATAAAAATCTAGGACTAGTCCAAAATATACCTTCCTTGGAAAATAGCTCATATATCCCTATAGGTACCAATAGAGATGATAGGAAAAAGTAAACTGAAATCCTAGTCACTTTTGAATCCTTCATATTTGACATTAAGAAATGCCTGTTAGCATGTAACTGTCACCAAGTTCAATAAATGTATGAGGGTTTTACCTAGAACTAAATTTCTTGTTGGATTAAATATCCATTCTAGTGGAGACAAGAATCTATATGGTTTTAATGGGTGACATACAAATACTTGTGGAAAAAGAAGTCATAGTTTCCCTATGAAATATATCTGATATTGATTGGTTAAATGTAGTACCAGGTAAGATAAACCCCTATATTTGTGCTTATCCTCATAAGCCAATACTATATTACTTGTCTATTAATTTCACGATTCCTTTTTTTAATTTTCATCACTTGCTTCACCTTTGCTTTTTACTCTGAAAACAATCTAACAGGTATTCAATAAGGCTTTTCCAGAGAGAAAAGTGCTAAAGTGCTAAAGGCTAAAGTGCTTCAGGGTTCAGTAAACCCCAGTAGTGAGAAACTAGTGAGTAATTTATATAATATTATCTAAAGTTCAGAGACTCTTGAAAAAAAAAGAGCTTGTAGGAAAAGAAGAGATAGAGGATTAGATCCAGGGGCTGTCTAGTTCTACATTCCAAGCCAAACATCAGACATCTTTGGCAATTTTCTGTGCCACCTGATAAGTAGACACCTTATCTGGTCTTACAGTTTGTATACACCCACTCATTAAGTGACAGGAAAAGGCAAGAGATCCTAATTCTAGTATCCAAATGCTCAGAAAATTTATTGTGGAAAATCTACTTTCACTGAATGTAGCCTTGCAAGAGGATGGAAAATTAAGACCAAGAAAGAGTATGGGAGATTGGCTGTGTCATGTGATCTGTAAGAAAGTCAACATCATTACTGTGTATGATTTCCTGGGCAGCACTGTTCTGAGCACAACAGACCAGAAAATAACAACAACAACAACAACAACAACAAAACAATAAAAAGTGCTTTTTAAGTTTTCACAATAAACTCACCTGTTACTTAGGGAGAACTTTGGTAAATTCTTATATTGACTTGATTTAATCATAGATGGGGTGACGTGTAGACATTGCTTCCACTTCCAATTTTTGGAAATGAATTTTTAAACTTATTTTATTTTTGAGATGATTCATTTTTGTTTACCCCTTCCCCTTTCTCTCTCCTACACAAAAATATAACATTCTTTGTTACTTTTCAAATACATTGCTATTTATACATGCATATTATCTATATACATGTACATAGTTATTCTTAAAATCATAAATAGAGCCATTTAGTTTGGATAATGTTTTTTTATATATGTTTCAGGGCTGACCATTTTGTGTTGGATAATCAATTGCTTGTTCTTCTTTGTAGACAACTGTCTCTTACTGTCATCAGTATTTAAGTGCTTGATGTATTTTGAAAATCAAATTTGTTGGTGTAATTCTTGGCATTCAAGAGGGCATAATCTTACAACAAATAACCTCATATCCTAAATTTTACCATCTTTCTTGTCACTCCTCCACAACGAACCCTAAGGTTTAGATACAGAAAATGATTTATAAAACTATTAGATGACTGTGATCCACACTGTGCTTTAAGCACCACCAGAATCCTCTTTACTCTGTCCTGGTTAGGTTGCTTACTTGTTTGTTTGTTTGTTTGTTTGTTTGTTTTGTCAACTCGAACAAGCTAGAATCATTTGAGAAGAGGAAAACTCAGTTGGGAAATCCTACAACCAGACTGACTTGTGGGCAAGCTGGGGGCATTTTTTCTGACTAATTGTTGGCAAAGGAGTTACCAGTATACTGTGGGCAGTTCTACCCCTGCACAGATGATATTAGATGTTAAAAGAAAACAGGCTGGTCAAGCTAGGGGGAGCAAGCCAGTAAGCAGCATTCCCCCATGGCTTCTGACTGAATTCTTGTCCTGTTTTCCCTCAGTGGTAGACTGTTACCTGGGAGTGTAAGATGAAAAAAAAAACTTTTCCTGTCCACAAAAAAAAAAAAAATATTTTCAGATCAGACATAGAACTTTCATCTGAGAGTATGTGATTATCTATATAATCATATTAATTATTGTTAATTATTATTATTATAGATATTTTAGGTAGAGTGTTGATACTATGATGCTATTACACTGTTTTCTTAATCTATATTTGATATTTTTTTATTTTCTAAACAGCATCACTTTTCTCTCCTTATTTACTGTCATATCAGTGGAAACCTAGTATGTTCCACGCTGTTACTCTTTCTTCTCGTCACTCTGGTAATCCTCCCTTTGTAATTTTATTGTCCCTGCATTTTTCATTGTATAGGTATCTGATATCAAGGTTTGGACCAAGGAGCCTTAAATGAGACAACACATTTGGCATCTATCATTGAAGGTCTAAATTACCATATTCAAAATGAACTTTTCAAGTCCTGTCTTTTATTTTAAGCTATTATTTTCTTTATTGGAAATTATCATTTCATATAGCATATTTACTCGTTTTTCATTATACTTTCATCAACTAAGGCATAGATAGGTGGTTTCCATTGACAGTGTATGGAGCTTACCAAAATAGTAAACATTCTCAAGGAAGTAACCATGGATAAGGCAGTTTATTTCCTTTGGATATATAACAAAGACTGATATTACTGTAACTTGCAGTATTTGTATTTAGCTTTTTGCTATCTCTGGCTATTGATTTCTAAATAGGTTGAATCACTTTCTCATCACAGCGATAGTGAGTGCATGTTCCCTTTTCCCACATACCCCAAAGCATTTGTTGTCAATTTTTTGTTCAAGTTTCTTAATACTTGCTTGGTTGATATGAAATTTCAAACTTCAGTGAATTTGAATCTTTAGGTGAAACTGTTTTCCCAACTGGCTAACAGTGGAAAAATTTTAATTAGTAGTAATTTAAAACCAAGAAGAAGGCAGAACACAAAGTGTATATTTCTTGAAAGGAACTCAAGATTAATCTTTTTCCAGATTATACCAGGCCATCCTAAGGATATTTGAGTAATCAACCAACAAGGTGAAACCTACCTGTCACTTTTTTCCTAAACTTTAACACTTAGAAGTCTGGTGAGTTAGTCAACACTGGAAGTCTATTAATCATGGAATTTCAAATTATGTGTGGTTAAAATGTAACAGCATTTTCAGTGACCATAAAGTAAAAATGGTAGTAAATGGATTTTACTTCTGAATTCCTGTGGTTTAAATGGACAAATTAGTGTTTCAGGGAAAACTATTATAAAATACTCTAGGGGTTTTTTGTTTGATTGTTTGTTTTAATTATTTTTTTGAGCTATAGGTGCCTGGAAATAACATCTCCAAATAAAAGCCAAACCATTTAAATGGTCAAAGATAGATTATAGGAGGGAATGGGAATGTCGTAGTATTTTGTGTCATGTGTAACCATAGAAATTCCATTCTTTCCTCTGACTACTTCACAGGAAAATTAAGAACACAATGGCTATGCCCTGTTGACAGGCTAGCTATCATATTAAACAGAGACTAAGCTAGAGGGGCAGGAAATGGGTCCATCATAATCTAAATCATTGCCCTTCCTTCTTCCATCTCTTTGTAGATACAACAAAATATTTTCATGAATGGTTATTGTAGGTCATAGAAAATAGTAATAAAGAAGAAGAAAAATTTGAACATTTGATAAACAAATGAATAAGTTCAGACATATGTGCAATATTCTTTGAAATGTTTCCCTTGAATAAAAACATGAGAAAATACAGGACTACCTGTAGACAAACAGAACTTTCTTATAAAGAAAAAAAAAACATATGTCTGCCTTCATTTCCAGGCAGATAGAAATGCAAAATTGTTTCAGTTTTCCAAGCAATGGGTGTCACCAAATATCTGCAGTAGAATTTCAGTTTACTTCTTGGTAAAGGTTGCTACTTCTTTGTCATTATTGCCTTGAACTGTGTGGTTCTGATGTGCTTCTCACATAACTTGAAGACCTGTATAGAATCACAAAGGAATCAGAATGAAAAAAAAGGAAATTTTCTTCAGGGATTAAAATGGTATCAAATATTTATTTGTAACAGGTCATTGGACAATTTTACTCCAAGAATTTAGAAACATTTCTCATTCTTTATATTGCTCATAGCTCAGGATCTCTATACTGATGAATTCCCCATATAACTTTATTGCAGCATATTTTATGCTATGGGACATCTGAGACAAAATCTATATAGTAACTGATCCCCGTCTCATCTTGAAAAAATATCTACATAGGATACTATTGACAAGCCTAACTTTTCCAACCCTGAGTCATAAACCTTTGGCTTGTACTGAAGGAGTAAAATGAACAACCAAAATTCTGGCTCTGAATAGACCAAATAAAAGACCTTGGTTATTTTTTGTTCTTTTTAACAAAAACCACAGTCTAAGAAATCCTGATCCCAGGAAATAGAAACTCTCAAGAGCTGCAGTTTTGAGGTATATATATGAGACAGAGAGAGAGAGAGACAGAAAGAGAGAGAGAGAGAGAAAGAGAGAGAGAGAGAGAGAGAGAGAGAGAGAGAGAATAAATTCTGTCTAATATTTATTGTGAATCAGTTTTGGATTCAGAAAAAAACTTCCTGTACCTCCTCTCAGTAAAACACTTATAATTTTTGCATGTGTGTATTGTGAAAAATTGTTTTCTTTTGTAGTGAAAATTAAATGTTTGTCACATATACTTGTGGACTATATTTTGAGTTTTGTTTTTCTTGAAATTATTGTTTCATTCTCTGAAAGAAAAAATATATTGTTTTCTGTTGAATATACCATGGAGTCAAACTTATAAACTAATACATATTCCTAAAATGAGACATGATTATCTGGTATGCTAGAAAACTTCTTTTTAGATCTCCATCTGGAATCCTGAGGATAGAAACAAGTGATGGTTGCTGGTTAATTATTTGAGGTTTTCAAATCTGGTATTCCTATTAATTATATTTCACATTTAAATTACAGAGGCAGAGGCGACGGCAGCAGCAGCGGCAGCAGCAGCAACAGGAGCAGCAGCAGCAGGAACAGCAGCAGCAGCAGCAGCAGCAGCAGCAGCAGGAGCAGCAGCAGCAGCAGCAGCAGCAACAGCAGCAGGAGCAGCAGCATTGCCGACAATGCCAGCAACTTCAGCAGCAGCAGCAACAGCAGCAGCGGAGGAGGAGAAAAAACAGGAGGAGCAGGAGGAGCAGGAAGAGCAAGAGGACCAGGAGGACCAGGAGGACCAGGAACACCAGGAGGAGGAGAAGGAGAAATAATGAGTGATTGTGTCTGCGCTTATAGAAAGAGTTTGATGGGTTAGAAATGTTGGTAAATATGATATTCAAACACGAAATTCTATTAAAGTACGTGAAAGATAACAGAAAGCATTCAAATTCCTACAAACACCATATACAGTTTATATCACAAATTTAGTTGCTAATTCTACCTTTTTTGATCTATTTCCCTTTTGAAAACTATTACAAAAATTTTCTTCTCTACTTAGCAGTATGGCTCTTAGAGTCATGAGTCTATGATAAGACTATTTAGATTTGTGCCTTCATAAGACTTAACATGTTGATATGTATTTTATTTTCTATTTGTATCCTTTTATAGCTTCTTTGAAGAAATGTGTAATCAAAGATTTACTTGTGTAGGTAAGACACTTTTTTTACAATTTTATTAGACTTGCATTTCATATACCTAGTGTGATGCTTTCTTCTCATTCGCATGCTTTTACAATCTGTTATTTTATTGTTGCAGATGTCTACACTTAGTAACAGTGAACGCATAATTTTCTATTCTTGTTAAATTGTTCTTAGATTTCTTTGACTACCATTTTTGTGGTAGTTGTTGCATTGAATGGAATTACTCTCCAGAATGTATAATGCATGAGAGAGAGAGATAGCGAACAAAACTGAAGTAGCATAGAATAACTTGAAAAACAGAGTTGCTAAGTGTACTACATCTCCTAGGGTATATATAAAAGCTAACTATTCCAGTGTTCAGGATTTTCTCCACATTCCCTACCTCTCTTAAGTAAACATTGTCAAACAAAATTGATCTTTTTATTTGGCCCATGCTAACCTATGTAGTATAAAATTCATATTCCAAAGTTGTTTAACTGTGCTAACTGGAATATATATCTAAATCATTACTTCTGTGGCTACATATATTACCAATTACTGTTTTATTTAAGTGTATAAAGACTAGATTATATATATGCTCAAAACTGGGGAGTTGACTTTCTCTATAATATGCATGCATTTGAAGAGAAGACTAGAGATTGGGTCCTTTGAATCTTCATATGTATAAACAAGCAAAACATTGACAGAACATTGTCTATCTGTGTTCCCACCATGGTCTAGGTAGGCTATTAAGGTATTGATCTAAATGTATAGTGATATGAGTTTAATGATAGACTCTGCCTCAAAATATATGGGGGAAATTGAATGAGAAAAATGTAATCTTCACCTTTTTCCTCTACATATCTGTATTCAAACCTCACATCCATCCACACATAAAGAAGTACATACATATATATATCCACACATATGATATACAATTAGCTTTTTTCTTTAGAAAAGAACTCTTATGATGCCTAGGATGTAGCACTTCATATGTAGTTTGAGCTGGCTTCAAACTCAGAGAGATCCACATGATTCTAATTCTCTCTTTACTAGGATTTAAAAGACACATACCACTACCCTTGGTTTAATTTCGGGTTTTTAAGGAACACATTTTATTCCAATGAAGTATATATTTAAGCAAATAACAATAGGGAATATCATAGTTATAATTATTTCAGATAAAGAAAGAATATATCAAGGTTTCAATTCAATTGTGGTTTTGGGGATGTTCTTTGAAAGTTGACTATTATAGATCTACTTACCTATGTCAAATTGTTTGGCCATAGGACCAAGAATAAATTATCTAGCTTTGGAGGAGTACATTTCTAACCTCTAATTCAATTCTTGAGTTTGAAGCTTATTCACAATATTGAGATTCTAGTGAAATAGAATATTTAAAATGTATGTGGGTATTTTTCATACTTTTAAAAATGTGTTTGTGGCCATCTTCAAATTATTGAAATTTGTTCTGTTAACAATTCCTTATACATACAGGAATTTAATAATAAAAGCATTTAAAATGAATGACTATTATTATGCCAAGTAAATTGTGCTTAAGGGCAACCAACTTTAAAGACTTGTGTAAAGTGCTAATTGAACTTACTGCTGTCAGTATTGAAAACACTTTTTTTATACCACAGAATTATAAATCAACCTCTGGTATATGAATGAAGCGAGCACATGAAAGCAAACTGATTTCCTATTTTAATAGCAGAGGGATTTACATGGGTTTTTCAGTACAAGAACCAGATCATCAAAAGCATTACATACTTTTCTAACATTCCATGTAAAACAATACAAGTTTAATTATAGACACAAATATTAGAAATAAGAACTTGAAAAAAAATCTTATGCTCTTAGCAAAAGGCAATTTTGCATAAAACTTAAAGAAAATAAAATAAGTCAAAGTCTGTTAATAGATCAAATATGGTTACCTATATATTATGTCAATAGCTAAGTTTTTTGTAATTTTATTATATTAATTCATAAGTTATATGGAAACCCTTCATTAACTTGTTTATTTTACATGGATTATCACATCCCCCCGTTCTTTCATGTGTTATTTATTATCTTGTTTGGAAGAACTGACTGTTATTTGCTTTTTGAAATTTTGTTTATCTATTCACTTTACATCCTGATGAAAGCCTCATCCCACCTCTGTTCCTACTCCCACCATTACAAATCCATCCACACCCATTGGCCCATTCTGTTAGGAGGAGAGGGGCCCCCTTGGCTATCACTCCAGTCTGAAGGTCTCTAAGCACATCCTCTCCCACTGAGGTCCAACCAGGCAGTTCAGGTAGGGGACAGGGATCCAGTGCCAGAGAACAGAGATTAAAACAGCCTCCAATCAACTCCTTTGGGAACCCATATGAAGACCAAGCTCACATTTGCTACAAATGCTTAAGAAGTCTAAGTCCAGTGCCTGCATAGCCCAGGATTTGAGAGTCCCCATGGCCCAATGTTTTTTATCACTGTTGGTCTTCTTTTGGTGACCTTGACACCTGCTTGCTGACTTCTGTCTCCCACTCTTCTATAAGACTCCCTGTGTGCCTTACCTGATGTTTCACTATGGGTTCCTGTGTCTGTCTCTATCAGCTGCTAGATGAACCCTCTCAGGAAATAATTATGTTAATTTCCTGTCTGTAAGGATAGCATAGTATCATTAACAATGTCAGGATGTCTCTCACATGAGATTGGTCTCAAGTTTGGGCAGTCATCAGATGGCAATTCCCTCATTCTCTGATTCATCTTTGTCCTGGTACACTTTGTAGGCAAGACAAATTTTTCATTGAAAATTTTGTGAGTGAATTGATGCCAACCTCCTTTCTCTAGGTGTCCTGTCCGGCTATAGGAGGGGGCAAATTCAGTCACTATATCGCCCTCTGGTAGGAATCTCAGCTACTGTCATCCTCCTATACTCTCAGTATCCTCTCCCATCACAGGCCTCCACCTAATCACCAGAGATGTCCTTGTACCTATTTTGACTCTCATTCCCAGCCGTATCTCACCTCCCCTTTAGCCAAACCTGATCATCATCCCTGGTCCCCTTATTACTTTATCTCCAATCCGGTTCTATATTTTTATTCTCCTCTGATGACTGTCTAATTATGAATAAGATTTGGGTGTCTTACCTTTGGACTTCCACATTATCTAGTTTCTTTGGGTCTATGGATTATAACATATTTGTCTGTATTTTTTGGCTAATGCCCACTCATATACGTGTATTTACCAAATGGCCTTCTGGCTCTGGGTTATTCCACTCAGGCTGTTACTCTCAAGTTCTATCCATTTTCCTACAAAATTCATGATGTCTGTTTTTAATACCTGAATACTATTTCATTGCATATATGTACCACCTTTTATTTATCCATTATTCAGTATAGGGAATCTAGGTTGTTTGGACTTTTTGGCTAATATGAACAAAGGTTCTATGCACATAGGTGAGAAGTGTGCTTCTGATATAATATGTCTTTTTTTTTTTGGCTTATATGCCCAGGAGTGGTATAGCTGGGTTTTGGGTAAAACTAGCTGCAGTTTCCTTAAAGACTGTCAAATTAATTTCCAAAATGGTTGTAAAAATTTTCACTCCCGTCAACAATGGAGGAATGTTCTTCTTACTCTATATCTTTTCCGGCATGAGCTATCACATTTGTTTTAGACCTTAGGCATTTTGACAGGTATAAGATTGAATTTCATGGTCATTTTGATTTACATTTCCTTAATGACTAAGGATGTTGAACATTTCTTTAATCTCTTCACCATTTTTAACAAAAGCTCTCAGCATGCGCTTTAAATTTAATCATGAAAAATTTACCTATATTTACTTTTGTTTGTAGTTTGAAATACGCATATTTTACATTTACCTCAGTGTGTTTTTTAATGCATATTATATCTTTCTAATAGAGTCTCTCTGTGCTGCCATCTGAGACTTCAAGTTCATTACTGAAACCATGCTTCCTCTCAGCATCATGAGAAGATCACACAAGATGCAGATCACCACGCTTAGCTGGTCGTATTGCAAAATCTCTTCATTACTGACTTTCATTTTTGCTTGCTTGTGTGTAAAATTGAATCAAAATTTTATATTTTCTCATTTACTACAGGTTTGCTTAAATCACATTTAGATGTAATCATATTTTTATTACTTGCCATGTTTTTTTAATTATGAAATATATTTAAGTACTGAGATATATTTTGTAATTTTTATTGGTTATTTTATTTCTTTACATTTCAAGTGCTATCCACATTCCAGGTTTCATCAATGCAAACCACCCATCTCATCCTCCTTTCCCCTGATTCTATGAGAGAACTCCCCTACCTATCCACCCACTCCCCCCTCACTGCTCAAGCATTTCCTTATGATAGAACACCAAGTCTCCACAGGGCCAAGGGCCTCCCCTCCCATTGATGCCAGATAAGGCAATCCTCTGCTACATAAGCAGCTGGAGCTATGGGCCATTCTATGTGTACTCTTTCACTGGTCCTTTAGTCCCTGGGAGCTCTGTGGAGTGTCATTGATTGATATTGTTGCATACTATATTTTTCATTATTTAAAACAACCTTTTAATAAAAATATTCAATTATACCATACCACTCCATCAAGTTCTTCAGATCCTCTCCCACTTTTCTCCCAACTTTAAGCCCTTTGCATAAAAAAAAAATACAAAAATCCAATAGAAACCAAATCTTGCACAATCAGGAAAATAAAACTACATTGAAAACAAACAATCAAAAAACAACAAACAAACAACAAACATAAACAATAAAAAGAAAAATCACCAAATTGTATCCAGGTAAATTCACACTCAAAAACTCAGAAAATTGTGAAATCAAATTATTTGTTGTTCAACTACTGCTGACCCTAAGGCTCATCCTAGTTGATGTATATAGTTTCATTTTCAGGACAACTATATGTGTTGTTTTGAGTGATTATATATGAGAATCTATCTATCTATCTATCTATCTATCTATCTATCTATCTCTCTATCTATCTCTCTCTATATCTCTCTCTCTATCTATCTACCTGTCTCTCTCTCTCTCTCTCTCTCTCTCTCTCTCTCTCTCTCTCTCTCTTCATTCATCCACTGCTTAATTTCTTTTTAAAATATAAGAAAATTAAATATAAAAAATAAAATTATCTATAGTATTAATATACTAATCAATACTGGCATGGAGTTACTACCTGCCTCAATGTAACTGTATTTTATTGTTAATTGGATCCTCAATACCTGTTTGGAGGCGAGGATCTTCAAGTAGCTTCTGGGAACATACCCCCAGTTAATTATGATTGGTAAATAAAGATGCCAGCATCCAATAGCTGGGGAAGAGATAAAGTGGCAGGATTTAAGGTTCCCAGTTATGGGACCATGAGAAAGAGGATAGACAGAGAGATGCCATGCCTAAGGTGTGTGCATGGGAGAAAATCACAGCTACCATGTAATCAGGCCATGGTGACATGGCACCAAGGGCTGCTCAGTTAAATCAAGAGCAGCCAAAACAGAACAAAAAAATTAATACATAGTGACTCAGAGTTATCTGTGGGAGGTAGATTCTCACAGCACAGAGGTTAAGCAGTTGCTTAGCTATTGTTCTGCTTAAGTGAAATTAAATATAACGGCTCTATGTATGTTGAATTCATGAACATAAACAATTCACTTGGATAGTCACTTTATTTAGAGATTTACATTAAAAGTCTATTAATACTACAACTATGATAATGAGATTGTGCAAGAAAAACCAACAGAAAGACATGAGCCCAAGACAAGGCACAAGAATCACAGACCCTCTTACTTTTACACTCAGACATCCAATAAAATCACTTAATTGGAAGTCATAATATATGTGAGAAGGACTTAGTACATTACCAAGACCCTGCAATGTAGCAGTGTAAGTTCTATGTGGGCACTAACTTGACATCTCAATTTTAATGAAATTTCTAAATACTTTAACCAAAAATGGAGCCTTGCTGTCAGTTTGAGGAGAAAACCCCATAGTCATAGCAGCAACTTGGGTTGTTTGAAAATTTCTTTTCTATTTATGACAGCCCATTTTGGTCCATAACTAAACTAAATGTAAACCAATTTCAGTACTGGAAAGTTTGTTGGTAACAAGTGATGGCCAATGGAGATCTATTATTTTGTGATTTCATTAAGATCACGCAAACACACACACACACACACACACATACACACACACATACACACACACACATACACACATACACACACACACACACACACATATGTATATGTATGTAATTTATAATGTTGTTACTGTATTATGTTTCCTTACTACCCTTCTAGTACCCTCTAGTACCCTTCTAGTGACATGGTATTCTTATCTATTCCTCCTGTATTCCTTTCCACAATCTACTCTCCTCGCCCTAGCTTTTTCTCCCTGTTTTCTCTTCCACAGTCTTCTCTCTTCTCCCATTCCCTACTTGATTCTATCCCCATCCTTAATCTGTTAGCTTTGTCTCGTCTCTTGCTTATGTGAGAATATGCTTTACAAAACTTGTACATTATCTGATATTTAAGAAAAAAGTCTAGTATTTACTTTATTTAATGACTACCTTGAATGCAGCATCTGGGACTATGTCCAATGGAAGTAGCAACAGTGTATATCAGATGATTTTTAAAATGGCAGATGTGCTGAGGTAGTTAGGATCTGTATATATTAGTTTTCCACTTATGTTTATGGAATTTCATTTTTGTAACTAATAATTGAATTGTTTTATCAAATCATAGAAGTGACTATGGATTTTCAAAGATTTTTATTTTCTTTTATTGTGCATTGAAATGATCGTGTAGTTCTTTGTCATTACTTGTATTAATGTAGTAGTTCTTTAAATGAGCTCTTTATTATATACGTTAAGCTGTGCCTATGTATTTAGGTCACATTTACAATATAATAGAATAGAATAAAAACTGCTATGTGTTGAATGGTTTCAATTGTATTTGTTAGTGTGTAACTTTAATTTGTATTACTATTTGATTTTTTTCAAACAATATATTTTAATTATCATCTTTCCACTTTTCCAGCTACTCCCAGATTTTCTCATCTCCCTATCAATAAAATTTTATCCACCCTTGTGAAGGTAACTATCTTTACATCTCTCTCACCTCCCCAACAATAAAAACAAAACAACAAAAAATGACCAAATCAAACACTCAACAAAACAAAATAGTACAAAAATAAAATGAATCAAATACCAACAAGGGAAGAAATAAACAAAAATGGATATGTTTTCTTTGTTCCTGTCCATGGTTCCTGCCCTGGGTGTGGGTCATATAACCAGTAGCACTCCATTGGGAAAAATGAGTTTTGCCTTTCTACACAGCAGGTATCAATTACAAATTGTTTCTTAGTTAAGGATGGTACTTTGTATCAACTTTCCCTTCTTAGCACTAGTATTTTTCTCTGTTTTGAACCTGTTCTGACCCTATGTATAAAGTCTCTTGACCTTTTCTATCTATCACTGGGGTGAAGTTTGATGAATACATGCCAGTGAGGACCTTGAACTCTGAAGTTTGTGGATATAAGTGGTCTCCTATCCACTTACAGATGCCTTAACTAATCAGTTATTAATAAAGAGTGATAAAGTATATGAGATTAGATGGAATAATGATACTCTTCTTTGGGGGTAAATATTCAATGATAGGAAACTGAGTATAATTTTTCAATCACAAACTACTCAACTAATGCTATGGCATAAACTATTTTTATCAAAATAAATTGTCACTAATAAATAATAATATAAATTTTCCTAAGGTGACAATAAGGATGCACACATGTGTGCAACATTAAACTGCATACACACATAAAAATTTGTTGATAATTTGCATATAAATGCAATTTTACTTGTAAAATACTTATGTCTTAAATTATTTTTTATCATTGTATCACTGGGAGATATTCTGTGCTAATTGGCCATATTTTTGACAAAGGGACTGGACCCACCATTTCTTTTTACAATCCTAGCAGCTTTTTAAGGGCATTATAATAGAGATAAATGTCTTATATACTGGTATAATTCATTCTTATAATCATAGAACATGTGAATAACTGACACAGTCATATCACAAATAATCAAAAGAAAGTTTCATTTGGCTGCCCAGAGTTACAATAAGAAAACTGCCTACATAAATTGGGGCTTTTAGACAGATTTCCTCACTTACAGACTTCAGAGAGATGATCAGCAATCAGGCACTAATGATTGATTTTGCTCTATTTTTAATTGAAAAGAGAGCTCAGGATAAATAGCAATTTTTCCTGTCTTCCACTTTCTATTTGCTCAGGGAGAGGGGTAGATAAATGAATCAGCAGTTCAGATCATGATCAACAAGCTTTTGCTTTCTCTTCTTATTTGAAAGCTCTTCCCTGACTGGTTTAAAATTGACTCACATTTGGATACAAAATCTCCTACATCCAATAAAAGGAGAGTTAACAAAATTGTCTTTAGTGAGAGTTTTTATAAATCCAGCTCCTGGCTGTATTCCAGGACTCAACTGATTCTGGGTATAACCAAAGCCTGCCTATGAGATGCTCACAAGAAGGAAGGCTGTTCCTGAAATCTACAGGAAATAAAGAGAAACCTGGCATTAGTAAATGTACTTTGCTGCAAATATAGAGAAGAGAGAGAGGGAAATGAAGAAAGAGGAAAATAGAGAAGTGAACAATATATGATTTACTATTTTGCACAACCTTTCCCATTTTGTGATAGCTTTACACAAAGAATTCAAAAATTCAGGAGATCTTATGTTGTCTTATCAGGAGTTGCTATACTGTTTTACATGTACAGAAGGAACTAGGCTACCTGAACAACTCAAAATTTGAAATGAATTTCAGTAGAAGCTTAGCACTGTGAGCATAAGAAGATAGGTGCCTGGATGGATCACTTTGATGTAGCTGGAGGAGGCAGAAACCAAGAAATTGTGAAGTTCTTATTTGGATTTTCCCCATCCTTCAATTGTGATTACATTAAGCTTGGTAAGGATATATATATATATATATATATATATATATATATATATATACACACATATATGTGTTTTATAAACACTAAGTGCCTAAACATGATGTGGCAATTGAGTGCAAATTTTCTAAAACAAGTTTTATCATATCATGCCACATGGTAGAGTAGTAATCTAATTTTATAAAATTGCAAAGTTTCTGTAAGGCAAAGGACACTGTCAATAGGACAAAACGACAACCAACAAATTGGGAAAAGATCTTTACCAATCCTTCATCTGATAGAGGGCTAATATCCAATATATACAAAGAACTCAAGAAATTAGACTCCAGACAACCAAATTACCCTATTAAAAAATGGGGTATAGAGCTTAACAAAGAATTTTCAACGGTAGAAACTAGAATGGCCGAGAAGCACCTAAAGAAATGCTCAGCATCCTTAGTCGTCAGGGAAATGCAAATCAAAACAACCCTGAGATTCCACCTCACACCAGTCAGAATGGCTAAGATTAAAAACTCAGGTGATAGTAGATGCTGGCGAGGGTGTGGAGAAAGAGGAACACTCCTCCATTGTTGGTGGGACTGCAAGATGGTGCAACCACTTTGGAAATCAGTCTGGCGGTTCCTCAGAAAATTGGACATAGCATTACCCGAGGATCCAGCTATACCACTCCTAGGCATATACCCAGAAGATGCTCGAACGTATAATAAGGACATATGTTCCACTATGTTCATAGCAGCTTTATTTATAATAGCCAGGAGATGGAAAGAACCCAGATGTCCTTCAACTGAGGAATGGATTCAAAAAATGTGGTATATTTACACAATGAAGTATTACTCAGCTATTAAAAACAATGAATTCGAGAGTTTCCTAGGTAAATGGATGGAACTAGAAATTATCATCCTGAGTGAGGTAAGCCAATCACAAAAGAACACACATGGTATTCACTCACTGATTATTGGATATTAGCCCAGAACCTTGAAATGCCCAATATGCAACTCACAGGCCACATGAAGCCCATAAAGAAGGAAGACCAAGTGGGGGTGATTCGGTCCTTCTTAGAAGGAGCAACAAAATACTCAAGGGAGAAAATATGGAGACAAAGCGAGGGACAAAAACTGAAGGAGGGGCCGTCTGAAGACCTTTCCACCTGAGTATCCATCCCATGTGCAGTCACCAAAGGTAGATGCTGATTTGGAAGTCAGGAAGTGCATGCTGATAAGAGCCTGATATGGATGTCTCCTCAGAGGTCTTCAAGAGTCTGACATATTCAGAGGCAGATGCTCACAACTATCCATTGAACTGATCATGGGTTTCTCAATAGAGGAGTTAGAGTGAAGACTGAAGGAGCTGAAAGAGTTTGTGGCACCATGAGGAGAACAATAATACCAACCAACCACAGCTCTCAGGGTCTAAACCACCAGCCTGGGAGCACTTGGGGGGGGGGGGATCCAGGGCTTCAGCTGAATATGTAAGAGTGGAGGGCCCTGCTGGGCATAGGTGGAAGAAGAGAACCTTGACCTCATGAAGGCTGGATGCCCCAGGGGGTGAGAATTTTGAGGGTGGGGAGGTGGGAGTGGGGGGGAGTAGATAGAGGTTACATCCACAGAGAAGAAGGAGGAGGGGTGAGGGGATTGGGGGTTCCGGGGTGGGTGGGGGATGGGGTAAGGGGACAACATAGGAAATGTAAATAAAACATCCAATAAAAAAAAGAATAAAAAAAAGGAGAAATACATAATACATTAATATTTTATTTGATAAACCTTGATACATATTTTTGTAAGTAGAAATGATATATTAGGCAGAGAGAATTCTTTTCATTCTTTTTTTTCTTTTCTTTTTCTTTTTTCTTTTTTTTTTTTTTTGGTTCTTTGAGACAGGGTTTTTCTGTGTAGCCCTGGCTGTCCTCGAACTCAGAAATCCATTTGCCTCTGCCTCCCAAGTGCTGGAATTAAGGCACATGCCACCACTATCCGGAAAGAGAATTCTTAATATGGTTATTGATATGAAACCACACATACTGTTTTCTTAAACACATCACCATTTACTTATCGCAACCTGAAATATTACTGTGGCCTCTTAGAAAGAAAAGTGCTCAAAGAATCATGAAGTCTTTCAAAACAAAATCTCACCTCTACATTATGAGAACTGTATAGACATTGGCAATGTTCAGGCAATGGTGAATAAAGTGATTTAAAAAAGTTGTATCTGAATGGATAGCATAGCTCATTTGTCAATGATCAAGTGACCATAGGTGTATGGGTTCATTTCTGGATCTTCAGTTCTATTCCATTGTTCTTCCTACCTCTCTCTGTACAATACCATGCTTATCATGTACTGCTCAGTAGTACAGCTTAAGGTCAGGGTTGGTGATTCCCCCAAAGATCTTTTATTGTTGAGAATAGTTTTAGCTATCCTAGGTTTTTTTCTTACTCCAAATGAATTTGAGAATTGCTCTTTCTAACTCTGTGAAGAATTGAGTTGGAATTTTGATGGGGACTGCATTGAATTTGTAGATTTGTTTCAGCAAGATGGCCATATTTATTATACTAATGCTGCCAATCCATGAGCATGGGAAAAGTTTCATAGTTGCTACTTAATACATTGTGGTCTTCTTAAGATACTAAAGTAACATGTCAGGTTGTAAGCCATCTCTACACAGTTGCTATTTATGAATTGTATCCAAGTTACATGCATATATATATATATATATATATATATATATATATATATATATATGGAGTTGAATTAGAGTTGTTTACATATATATATACACCCTAAACTATAGTATTTAAACATATGTACTTAAAACTGTTTTATTAAATAAATTTAATTGATATATTAAGTTAAACTTAATTTAATATATGCTATAAAATGTTAAAGCCAAATATTGTTGCAGACAATATTTCACGAATAGAAAGAGGGAGAACATGCTTGGTTTAGTGCAGGCTGGCTTCAAGAAGCCAGAAAGAGAGCCAGAACAAAGGCATCTGAACATCCATGTAGGTAAGCTGAGAGCTAGAGTAACAAGGAGGAGTGGCCTTTTTTAACTAGTTTGGAATCAAATTTACAAAAAGTAATTATGAATACCTCAGGAGTGGTTAGATAAGCAACTTGATTCAGAGCAGCCATTAGCAGGATCAGGTGTATGTGATTCAGTCCCTGGAACTACTCTGATCTGTTACAGTTTGTAGACAAGGCATTTAAGTATTGTAAGGAGAAGAACGAAAAGAAAGAAACAGGGCTGAGTGAAAAGAGAAATTGGGGATAGGGAATTTATTTCCCTTTCTCCTATTTCTTGTATTATTTCAGAGGTCCTAAATAAAATTAGAAATTTAATTGGAAAGGTGAATGAATTTAAGGTCATTTAAGGTGGTTTCATGTATAGAGAATGCAGGTTTTCTAAGAGGGATCACAAGTAGTAATGAAAGGTTATTCAAGACACTCTTTTTCTTAGATGAGAGGAAGAAAAACATCACTGCAGCCAACAGTCTTCAGGGTGCAGGGAGGACTCAATGAGGAACATTCTGTGAGTCAAGTTGTAATTACAGTCAATAGTGTCAGGCAGAGTTGAGTCTCAACATCTAGTACCAGGGGTTTCATAGTCGACCGAGGGTGAGCAAAAAATCCAATTCTAAGTGTTCTCATCTCATCCAAATGAAAAATTTGAGGAAGATAGTCACAAAAACATGTTGGCTGAGAGGAGATGTTAGATTAACAGGAATTTCAAAGGTGGGATGGTAGAAGAGAGTAAGAAGTAGACAATTTCCCAGTAGGGCCTATGGAGACTAAAGAGGTACAGCCACAAGGATGGCAGGTTGGGACAGCTGAAGAGCAATCACCTTGGCCTTAATGGCTATGGCTGGAAGTACCTCTGCTAAAATCATATCAGAATTGTGCTGGACATGGAAAAGATCATTTCCTCAAACTTAGGAAAATGTTGCTGGTGGACAGGTTGGTGAGTGCTCAAGGAGCCAGAAATCAGATTGTGGCAAGTATTTGGGGTTTGAAAGTAAAATACTGATGCATGGTTTAGACTCATGAAAAGTAGCAAAAACACCAGGAGAGCCGAATTAGTTTCACCAAAAAGAATCATGAAATATAATGTGGCATGAGATACCTGGCTATCCCATGCTAAGTTGGCCCCCTGAGTAATTATGCCATGGAGCAGGCGTTTATTCATAGAAGGGAGTGGAGCAAGCCATGTAGACAGGTAGACAGACAGATGGATGAGTACAGAACCATGAGGACAAAGAAAGGGGTGGTATGAGCAGAGAAGGACAGAAATGGGTGAGAGAGAAAGCCAATCAGAGATTGTGTGAGAGATAACTGGGGTGGTGTTCCTTTTATCAGGCCACAGACACATACCTGGCACACCTAGTGGTAGCAATAAATGATGACAGTAGCAGTTGCTGGGTCCCTGAGTGCAGGCTAGTAGTATCATCTGTAAGCTAATGCTTGGATTACACTTCCTGTTTATTCTGGTGACATTTATCCTTCTGAGATCTCTGTGGTAGGTGCTAATGACTGGCTCTACAAGCCAAGGACTATAGGCTCTCTCTTCATCTCCATATGGGGCCACTTCATAGCTCACTCCATCATTGTTATACCTGGTTGCACAACCCCTTTTTGGGGCATTGATATCATAATTAAGTTATACCTTTCCTTTTTGTTTTCAACTAACTTCATCTGACATATTTTCACTTCTCTCAGCTTTGGAAGATCCCCTACAGACATCAGTTCTTCATCCTACTCCCACCAGAATACTCTGTTAATATAAGATTGTGATACAATTCTTCTGCCTCAGTAGCTTCCCATTATCTCCCTATTAAGATTCTATTCTAGGTTCCTACCATCCACCCTGTTATCCTCAATACCATATTCACCCAAAACATAGACAGAGCTTAATACCTTGAGAATACCTTGATAAAGGTATTCACAAGCTTACTCACTCAGCCTACAACAACATTCCTATCTTGAATATCCCAAACCCAAAACAACTTTAGGAGCCATAGTAGTAGGAGCCAGATTGATCAGTTCATTCATTGGTGGGAAAAATGAAGAGATAACACTCTAGCAAATTGAAGTGGAAAGTCTCAGAGGAAATGAATCTGGATTTCATACAGCTAACAATATTAGATTCCCATACATATTTATATATCCAGAATGGATATGCTGAAGAAGCAAGTAAAGATGACAGATATGATCTACCCGTATTCTAATATGCATGGCTTATATTTGATGTTGAGTTTTGACTGTTTTTACACTAGCTAATGACAGTTGACCAAGAATTTCAAAGCTGTTTACCAAGTTTGTCACCTCTTCAGTCTTACTATGAAGTATTGTATGATGGTTCTGAAATTGTCCTCATTGCTCTGCCTATCCTCTCCGTCTCCCTCTCCCTCTCCCTCTCCCTCTCCCTCTCCCTCTCCCTCTCCCTCTCCCTCTCCTCCCTCTCCCTCTCCCTCTCCCTCTCCCTCTCTCTCTCTCTCTCTCTCTCTCTCTCTCTCTCTCTCTCTTTCTGTGTGTGTGTGTGTGTGTGTGTGTGTGTGTGTTAGTATATTCTTCCTGGAAGATTGCCCCTATAGGGCTAGTAACTACCCCTGAGATATATTTGGACAATTAAGTTCGAGAGTTCTTCTCAGTGGTACATCTTGCATGTTTCATAGTAAAACAAAAACAGTTAAAATGTTTCACCAAGTGGAACAATGTCATGAGAGGTTATAGTTAGAACTAAAGTTCCTATTATATTACATATACATTTCTGTGGGCCCAAAATTAGGTATGCATAGGTAGTTAGGCAAATATTAGTAACAAAGAAAGTCAGAGATTACAAGGCAGAACCATGTGCATTTGATTGGTATATAGTAACTTCTAAGTTTCTCAGACATTTTTGTTGTCTTCATATACTATTGCTAGTTTTCATGTCTAATAATATTTTAGAGTTTTGAATCAAAAGAGAGTACCTTGGCAGAGGAGGGGTAAAAAATGCTGCAAAGACTATACCACATAATATACTTTGAACAAGAAATGTATCAGGGAGGTGGGACCTCTGAACTTTGAATGGAGAAAGAGAAAGGAGGATGTGATGCATGGGCTTTAGAAGGGTATGCTACTCGTAGTGACAGTAGAAATGTGCTGCATTTGGTGTCCGGCGATGATGTAGCTGCTGGTTCTCTTTGCTGAAGGTGGTCTGTTTCTGGAATGTGAGATGTTTCTAACATTCCTCACTTTTGCTTACAACAAACGATGAGAAAATTGAAAGGAATGCATGAAGAAGCAGGAATACAAGTGCAATGTACTTTCAATTACTTCTGGCTGAAATTGAACTGCCAAGAAAACTGAGAGCTTGCCAAGTCCAGGAAGAGCAGGCTATTTCATTCTCTGTTAAGGCTCCTGAAAATCATGTGATGTTGGCAGTTTTTTTTTTTAAGTCTGTTTTATTGGGTTTTTATATCTCTACCTCCCTTATCCTCCCTATGACCCCAACACTAGTTACGAGATAAAGAAAGTTAGAGGGGAAAGTGTATGTGGACCTCTATATTGTACTTCCTGTTGAGTAGGGATGTATGTAGTTTGTTGAGTAAAATCCCAACTTTGTTCTCAGGAAATCCAGCAGTCCAATAAACCAGTAATAATTAACACAGCAGCAGAACAAGCCAGCAGCAGCAGCAGAAAAACAGGAACTAGGGGAGCAACAACCGCAGGACATCTGCGGCCTCTCACACTGCAGCTCCCAAAGATCATGCTTCTCCCAGAGCACACATAAGGTGAAATAGTCTGATGCTTTAGACAACCTGCATTATCCCCAAATTCTATACTGTGTTTAAACAAACACTTGTTCACTTGTGGGTTAACAGAAAACAAAATTCTCATTACAATCTTGGGTTAAAAACTGCAGGCAGCTTCTGTAAGTCTGGAATACCTGGGGCTATGAACTTTGAAGCTGTCTTGGTTCAAAGTTTGGAAGAAATACATGTAGCTTGTGGGTTGCTTGAGCAACCCACCATACATATGAGAAACAGAGAGAGAGAGAGAGAGAGAGAGAGAGAGAGAGAGAGAGAGAGAGACTGACAGACTGAAGGTAACATAAAGGAGTTTACAAGGAATTATTTTCCTAGGTGTACATTATTTGAAACTATTAGGCCTATGGGCCTTTGTGTTAGGGGATGGCAGTCCTAAGATCAGGGAGTGTCAGTGTGTCAGTATGGGGGAAGATCCTACCCCTAAGAAAAAACAGAATGACTAGTCTGGGAAAACAGGCTCTTTATCAACAGTCACTATCAAGAGTCCTGTTACAGATGGGTTCAAGTAGATTCTCTGAAGCTTGCAAGAACTTTTTAGTTAATAAAAAGATATAACTTTTAGATATGTTAGTATTACCACTGGTTGTAATCTGTACAGAAATCTGTAAAGAAATCTGCACTTTAGAAGTGGCAGTGGAGTCACAAGTTTGAGACATACTAAAATAAGATGAGCCCAGAATAATTTGCAGATAAAATCAATAACACACTTTAAACCTGTCTTTAATCTATATTCAGAAAAAAAAGAAGGTTGAGTTTTTTACTTGTAACTACAATATTAGAGGTACCTTACAAGAGCTATATTAATATGTTATTACAGTTTCATTGCTAAAATTCTGAGCTTTTAATGTCTCAACAAGTTAGAGAAATATGAACCCTATTTTTTATATTTTTATATTTTTTATATTTTAAGTCATTTTCTTATATCTGTAAAAAAAATGCATTCATGCTGGGCAGTGTTGGCACATACCTTTAGTCCCAGCACTTGGAAGGTAGAGGCAGGCAGATTTTTCAGTTCGAGACCAGCCTGGTCTACAGAGTGAGTTCCAGGACAGCTCGGGCTACACAGAGAAACCCTGTCTTAAAAAAAAAAAAATATATATATATATATATATATATATATATATATATATACACAAATATATATATATATACATATATATATATAAAATAACAACTGCATTCACACACCCTGTGACACTCCCTCAGACTGATATAACTTAAAATTACATATCTTGAAACACTTGTTATACACATACAACATACTTAAACCTTCATATCCTCAGATCTTACATAAACTACCCATTTTTTTCTATCAAATCATTTACCATGGGACATGGGTTGTAGATTACTGATAGCTGTCATTATAAAGTGAATTCCTTTAAATAAAGAAGGAATACATTGTTATATTGAATGTGTTTTGTGAGTTTATCTCATTTTAGACTCTGGTTACAAGGGAAGCTGTGTCTAGACATAGTAGTAGCTCAAGAATAGTGATCCCTGAGGCCTGCCTTTTCCATAGAATGAGAACAATTAGGCAACTGAAACTTTGCGGTTGGAACTGTTATATTTGTTGCTATTAAATTGGCAAATGCATTGTTAGGCTATTTGTCAGTGACATTGGATATCTGATAAAGATATATATCATTTGAATAGTAGGAAGTGCAAACCAAGCAGCTCCTGCATCTAAGAAAAATGTCATTAATGGCTACTATATTCCTCTAAGATAGTCTCAGTTTCATTGGGGACAGAGGTAGCAGAGTAGCATCATACTTTTGCTGACAGTTCCAGAAGGTCCAACCAACTTTCCTGTGCAGTAGAAAATTGGTGAACCAGCCTATGTGTCAGTAAAGCAAGGCAATCAACTTGTCACTGCCCTGTTTTTCCATAGTTTTCACAGGATCATGACTTCAGGGAAGGCAATGGGCAGATTTTCAGCTAGTCATCAGCTTTGCCACATTTCAAGCAAGCTGCAGGTGAAGTATAGCTGTGCTCTATCATCTTTTTTGGAGGAGATCTTAGAGGTGAGACCAAGAGCTGGTATTTCTTTACGTCATGGGAAGAGTTTTTATTAAATATTTAAATGCATTATTCAGCAGGTATCAAAAGATTTTAAAGATCATTTATCTATTAAGTACATATAAACTAAAAAATCTTCTTGTTTCTTGTCACTTGATTTATGTATAATGCTGAAAACATATACAGGTGGATAAATTAAACTTATTTCTTTAATCAATTACACTCTGAGGTTGACTACTGTAAACCTGAGTAAAGCAGGAAATCATAATAAAATATATAGTATTTGTCAACCAATTATAGAAGCTTAGTGATAAACAGTTAGCAAAAACCACAAGTATTTAGCTATAAGTCTCTATGTCAGCTTTTGTTGATCTCAATATTCCTTTGGAAACTTAATTTTCTATCATCATATAGACTATATTATAAACGAGTCTTGATTGCATCAAATATAAACTTAAATTCTGATTACCTTACGAAGATGCATAACAATCCAAATATTTTTAGAGACATGTTGCTTCTTTTCCCTAAAAGAATATACAATGATAAACAAAGAGTTGACTAGGACTAAGAAGTTTTACAATTGCTGTATGCCAAATTTTTATCTGAAGATGGCAGTTAATTCAAATGGTATATACATTTTAACCTTAGTAAAGATAGCTGACAGCCTCATGCCTGCTTACTTCTTAATGAGGACATCAGCCAAGATGGTTGGGAGCTATATGGTTGTTATTTCAAAAGACATATGTTTCTCTAGGAGATGTATATTATTAAATAGGAAATGAAACCACATTATATGCGTATATACACACAAAAAGTTGAGAAAGCTTTACACACACAAACACATACACAGTGTTGAATCCAAATTACATAAAAAATGCATACATGCATACACACTAAGTATATCCTAAACAAGTCTTGAAACATATGTAATATGTTCAATATTACCTTATACAGATTTTTATTTGTATATACATATTTTAATTATAAGCCTTAAAATATATTTTAAAATACAAATATTCTTACAAACTTTAAGAATTTTAAACCAAAGTAAATGAACCTAAAACCTTGAGATAGAGTTTCCATAGAGTATTAAGGGATTCTTTGAGGGTAGAGCACAGAGAAATAATAGAAATAGAAGTTCTTTAAAGTAGGAAAAAATTATAAATAGGAGATTTGGGATCATTTGCTTGCATGGTGGCAGACATTTAGATTATGGAAGTCAATTGCACCAATTCTTGGCTACTAATTTATATTGTAGTCAAGCTATAATAATAAAATCTTAATCCCTGGCAATAGAGTAGAGGGTTACAAAAGGAAATTCTATGCAAAGGTGTTCTAATCAGTTCCAGGAAGGATGTGAAACCTGAAGCTGCAGGACTACAGGAGTAGTGAATTAGATCCAGGAGAGTTCAAGGGAAATGAGATCCAGTAAGTGTCTGTTATAGAGAAACCCAGATTTGCATAGCAGGCCATAGCCTTAGAAAGTTCATCCCATGATGGATAATAAAATGATAGTAGGCTCTAGGAGCAAAAGAGACTGTTGGGTATAGACAAGGAGAAGATTGTGTAAGATACAATGAAGAATAAGTAGGAACTCTATCTGCATACCAATATTGTAGAAGCTGTGAGGGTGTAGAAGACCTGCGTGTCTTATGTTACTGAAGGTGAAAATGAAGGCTCCTGGGAAGCCAAAGTGAGAGACTTAGGGGAGAGAGTAGAAGTACAGGGAAATACCCATGTTAGTATAGATGGCCTAAGGCATAGGAGGCTGAGGGAGGAAGAGAGAGGTGCTCTTCTGGGGTGAATATAGGTAGAGAGAAGCAGTAGGTGAAGAATTGGACTCTACAATTTGGATTAAAATATTGTGGGTGGGAAAAAATAACCAGGAACAAATATTCTTACATATGTGAAGACAGTCAAATAAGCTGATTGAACATGGGGATACTAGAAAAATAAATAAAGAATGGGTAATGGCATGAGATTTGTAAAAAGCATGAGATTCATTGGCAACAGTGTCATTTTGGGCAGCTGGTGATTATCTGGTTGTTCCTGATTAGTTGTTGAAGCAAATCTGGGGAAGTACCTCATTTAATCATGTAAGCATGTTCTTAAAACTAGTTTTCCAGTTTTCAATTCTTATCATTTTTCCAAATTTAGTTTCATAGTAGAAAGTGTATTTAATACTTTTTAAATTATTATTATTATTATTATTATTTTAATCTTCTTTTACAACCCAGTAGTTTTTCCCCTCCATTTCTTCCTTCCAACAGTTTCTCATCCCATTTCTCTTTCTGATCTCAAAAACAATGTCCCCACACCCTCATCCTCCCACACACCTTCCTATTTCTCCCATTCCCTGGGTCTTCACGTCTCTCAAGGCTTAAGTGCTTCTTCTCTCATTGAGGCCAGACCAGGCAGTCTTCTGCTTTGAATGTGTTGGTGGCCTAGGAGCAGCTAGTTTATGGTACGTGGCTGGTGGCTCAGTGTCTGAGAGACCTCAGTAGTCTGAGTTAGTTGAAACTGCTGATTTTCATATGGAGTTTCCTTTTCCATAGTTTCTCTCATCCTTTCTCTAATTTAATCACAGATGTCCCTGGCTTCTGTCCATTGGTTAGTTGTAAGTATCTGCTTCTGTCTTAGTCAGCTGCTTGTTGGGTCTTTCAGAGGGCATCCATGCTAGGCTCCTCTCTGTAGTTAAATTATAAGTTCTGTAATAAAATAAAGCCTTGGTGCCTCCCCTTGAGATGGGTTTCAATTTGAGCTGGTCAGTGGACTGCCTTTCCCTCAGTCTCTGTTCCATTTTTTTGTCCTTGTTGTTTGTTCAGACAGAGACAACTCTGACTCAGAGTTTTTGACTGTGGGATGGCAACTCCATCCATATACTTGATACTTTGTCTGTCTATTTGAGGTGGATTCTACAAGAAACTTAACTTTTCCTCCAGCAAGTAAGGCTATGTGCTGCCTTAGCCGAGGAGTGTTGCTTTTATATAGATGATTCTGGGGTTGTTACAGATTCAATGCCCGAGGTGAGAGAAGGGCCAGCCAAGCAGAAAAGAGAAGGAGAACAGATTAAGGGCTGGTTTGAGTCTTGGTTTAACTCCTCCCCTTTTTTAACCACCGTCATATGCACCTTCTTAGGAGCCCTAATTGTCTTCCTGCTATTGTTGACTTTTGGACCCTGAATATAGAATAAGCTTATAGTTGCCATAAAAGAGAAAATAGGAGTAGTACAGCTGATAGTCCTGCTCCAATAATATGAGACCCTGAGGACAGGACCTGAAGAATATGAGTTAGTTACTCAAAATCCCTGAGCATAACACCAGAATTGGAGTTTGTACATGAAAAGGGTGAATGAGAAACCCTAATGTTTTTTTCCAGTTGTAGATCCTCCTTACATCTTCCTCCTCCCACCTGGGGTCAAGGCTAGGCCATGTTCCATTCTCCACCCACAGGAAGATTCATGAGTATAACATTCTCACAATATACTGACTGATAGTTACCTGACCCTCTGGAAAGTCCCAGGTACAGTTCAAATATGTGTCATACTTGCTAGCCAATAGATTTAAAGGTCAATATTTTAAGCCAAACAGTTTGAACTGGAACCTTGGTTATGTAACCTGTGTCCCTAAACAGTATAAAAACTGCTTGTTATAGCCATCCAGGGTTCCCTTTCATCCCTCGCCTAGAGGAATTGATTGAGGGTTTACCCCGACATACTGGAAAATAAACCTCTTGCTTTTGCACCAAAAGTAAAAAAAAAAGGAAAATGACATATTCAAATAATTAACATTGAGTAAATATCAACATAAAGTAATGTTTCTGACACACCACACACACACACACACACACACACACACACACACACTTATTCTTTCAATATGTAATATGGCCTCCATATACTTTCCATTACTTCCTGGTTTTTTCTATGTCATTTGATTTTGTGAAGGTTTTATGCAGGTTTTTATGTGGCTTCACTCTTCAATAACCATCATAAATATAGAAGATATATATATATATATATATATATATATATATATATATATATGCCAAACATTTATAAATATTCATTCATTTTTTCAAAGAAGGCCCTCTGCAGTTTTTACAAATATATTCTGTGTATTAGTCAAAAATGATTTAGATGGACTGAAAGAGTATTTATTGTAATCAGAACCATCTATCTTGTCTTCCCAAATATTTTTATCATGTATGAATGAAAGCTTCTCTTTATACATGCTAGGCAATACACTTTCATATATTTACTCTCATCCCACTAAATGGAGTCACCACCAAAATTACCACCCAAGGAACTTCAAGCTCAAATTTATATACTTGTTTGTTTGTTTTAAGTTTAGTGCATCTAATTTGTTTTCCTTATATTAACATGTCTGTGAGGTAATTCTCTTGACATTGGTATTCCACAAATAGTAGTATAGAACCAAAAGATGTGACTCATTCTTTTCTTGCATCTTTCTACTGCATATATTCTTTCAACATGTAATATGGCCTCCATGTACCTCCCATTACTTTCTGAACTTCTTATGCCATTTGAGTTAGTGAAGGTTTTATGCAGGTTTTTACATGACTTCTCTGTTTAATAATGATGACAAATATAGAAGATAATATTCTGTAGATTATATGTAGTGAGTATTCCTCTTTTAGTCTTTTCTGACATGTATATGTCATATCTCTCTGAGTACTTATTAATTTAAGGAAAAAATTTATATGACATCTGGGAAGGAGAGGCTGGACACACGTAATCAAATAATGGTCTTTGAAAATCTTTGGTATTCTATGTGGAAATGGATACAGTCATTAAGCCAAGCTATGTTGCTATCTCACAAATTGGGACAGATAAACTGCCCAAGATTTCAGGTGTATGTTTTTATAAACAATTACTCATGTGTAAGAAAATCCACTCATAAATGTCATATAAAGAATTAGAACAATCTATCTTAGATTTCAGGCAGGGTTAGTGCCCTATTTTACACCAGGTGCTAATCGCATTCCTACATTATCAAACTATGTGCAGTGTGGATATCTTTCTGGGTGATATCAGCTGGTCCTTAAGATTCACATAAATATCTTGGGTGTAGGATTAGCCAAAAGATGTTAATAATATGAAGCTCACTAGTCATTTCAATGTATGCCACTAATTTTTCAGACACATGCCAGTGCTATTTGCCAATTCCTGATCAGTTTGAAAATGATCAGCCAAATAATATTCACTACCCCCATCATATTTTAATATATATATGCATGATTTTTTTAGTTTGATCAAGTAGAATATGAACAGAAGGTAGTCAGAGAAAATTCAAAAAGAATAGATCTAAGGAAATATTGGCAAAAGGTACCTAATTGTGGGGGTTGTGGGGGAAGAGGTGATAGTCTCAAGTATCATCAGGACAGAGGGATCTATGGTTTGAAATGTAAATATTTGTAATGAAACTATTTACCATTAGGATAATAGTGATTTGTCTTATGTATAGAAGATCTATCTAAAAAGACCAGAGTATAAGTAACATAAGATCTGCTATATAAAATGGAAAAATAGTGTGAAGACCAAGAGAGAAGTAAGACAGGGAGTATATAACATTCTTACAAATGAGAAAAAAGGATGAAGGATAATCAATCTAGGTGTTCTGCAAAGTGCAGTAAAACACCAGAGTCACAGTGTTTAACCTCTTTTACTTCTCCTGACCATGTCAGATTGAGTGATCAGGATTATATCTAATGTGTTGTTTAATTGTGTATAATTGATGGTCTTAAAATGACTTTATCTATTTCCAGTGACCTGAAAAATTTTACTATTTATTTTGCATTCTAGAATTCACCAAACAAACAAACAAACAAAGCAACAGGAGAAAGTATTCTATTTGATCAAATCCATTTTTTAAAATGTATAATCAGTAAGCAAGTTAATATGAAGTGTGTCATTAATTTAACTCACAGGTATATTACTTTGATAGTGATAGCATAATTTGTCTATGTGACAGCAACTGGAAAATCAAAACAAAACTTCAAATTCCCAGTACATGGAATAGGAGAAATCAAAGAAGGCAGCATGAAGAAAAATAATATGTAATTTAGAATATATTTTAAAACCATTGCAGTGTTTGTTGATATTTGATAAGAAGAAAAAGCATTAAGTCTCAATTGCTCCCTAATTTTTCTAATATAGAAACAAAATAGATGCTATTTGTTTCTTGTTGTTACTAGAAATGGTTTATCTATCACCAGACTCAGAGCTTTGGCAAATTAATCAAAGCTTCCAAGTTTTCTTTACTTTAGAATTAGAGTAAAACAAGTGGGGAACATATTAACTCTTTAGACAAAATGAATTCATTTCCCCTTTAATTGTCATTTTTAGTTTTGGAGAAGAAATCTAGTGTCTCACATAGTAGAGAGGCTTTGATCACTGAACCACATCATTTGGGCAAAAAGTTAATTTCTATACCATTCTCTTGCCTTCTCCCACATAATTGGGAAGTATAGAACTCACTGTCATTTTCAATACATGCAGAATTCTTCACACACACACACACACACGCACACACGCACACACGCACACTATATAGAAGAAGTGAGACTGCATAGATACTGGTCCTCATCTTTAGAGGTGGCACCTATAAAGGCACAGCTGCATTTTCTATACATGTCCTGCTCTGCTGTACTATATACCTCCTAAAGATGTCACGTCAGATTCCATATGATGACCACAGTAAAGTAAAAGCACAGATTCCAAACTACACATCATCACTGTGGAGATAAGCTGTTGAGTAAGCTTGTTTATGCCTCTCATAATGAGATCTCAAAGGACCTGTAAGGAATAAATTCTAGTAGTCGTGTGAATTCTGAACAAAATAATAATCCCTTGAGGACTGCCAGACCCCAACCACATATTACAATAGATATTCAGAGCCCTCCATCCTAACACAATCAAGTTTCCTTCCAAGGTTACACACCTCATACACTTTGAACTTAAAATTGAAAATGTCTATTTTTACTATGTCAGAAAATAACAAGACTAATTCAGGTTGAACAAATAGAGAAGTATGATAGTCTACATTTGTCCAGACAATCTAGACTTTGATGACTCCAACTCAGTACTCCTAGCTAATATGTTCTGTATCTGAGAGTACAATGCAAAGGAATCAAATGTGAAGTTTGTTTACATCTTGAGAATGTCCAGATGAATGTAGGAAGCACATAAACACTGTTATCTAAGTAATGAAAAGAATTGAAATGTTGGACACTACTCCCAGGAATTCTTCCTCCAAGAATTATTAAGGAGAAATCTCAACAGAGAGATACAAAATTATACAACAAAGACACATAGGAGGAGAATCCTAGTACTCTTTTTATTTCTGCAGTATGTGGAAACTGATAGGAGTATGCAATTTTACTAGTCATGGTGATATTAGTTCCCTTAACCAAAACGAGAATTGGATTCATGACAATATTTAACTCTTTCTTAAGGACTGTCAATAAAATTTAGTGATAACTCACTCCAGGTAACACTCTGAGGAATGTTCCCCAGGAAGTGGATATATTGGTGATGTGGATAATTATGAGCTTTATTCCTTGTTAAAGAAATAAGTCTTTTAGAGAACATCAAATAAACATGGTTTTCCAGTCTTAGAGATGACACCAGCCCAAACATAGAATTTTGTTAAATAACCTTTAGATTAGATGTTTCAAAAGTAACAAGAGTCCTCCATTTTCACTAATGCTCTTGTCTTTGCTTCTATCCCTGGGACTTCATTTCTTCTAGAAACGTTATCCAGGAAGAAGTTCCCCAGTACATTTTAGTGAGCATTTAAGTGAGTTTGTGTCTGGTATTTGTCTACCCATGTCTCTGCAATTATTTTACTTTGCCACTGATAAGATACATATGTGAATGTGAAATATAAAAGAAAGGCATAAATAAAGTAGGAACAATAACAACAGGATGTAAGCATAGGAAAATCAGAAGGAGAGATAGGAAATGTTGAAGTGCAAGATTCTTGTTATGTCACATGATACAGACTTAAGTGGTGTTTTGAAGATGCAGACTCTCATGCTGTTTTGTTTGCAGAGAGAATAAATGTATTCAATGGACTGGACAGTGATGGGGACACTTGTGTAACTAGTAATGATTAAACGGTCTCATGTTTCATCTTTACTTCCTTAAATGACTCAGAGCAGAGAACTTCTTCTGTGTCCTCTGTGGTTCTGTTCCCTCCTGCTAACTTGTGCTGACTTGGTGAAAGCCTGGTTGTTTCTAATGTACCATGCCATTGTTGCTGACTCTTGTTTGATACTCTAACACTACTAAACTGGTATCTGTATGACTAGTGTCCTAACAGAGATTTCAATTTCCCCAAAGATCTATTTCTAAACAAGTCCATATCCCTTTGTCTTACTTACAAGCACAATAATAAACACAAATAGTCAAAGAACAATCAAAACAATAAAAAAAATCCCATGATCACTCCCCTGATCACTGTTTCTAAGGGATTATCAGGATTATCAAAATGAGCCTACTTTCAAGTCCTAGCCCAAAGTCATTTTCATGTCTGAAGCCTACTTCCTTGTTCTAGCCTAAAATTTAGATTCCTGTGTGAAATTGCTTCTTTGTTCTAGCTTAACATCAGATTCCTGCCTGAAGGCTACTTCCTTGTCCTTGACCAATGTCAGATTTCTGCCTACCAGCCCCAAAAGCTCTCCATATCTCCCCCTCTTTTATTTCATAAAAAAGACTGAGCTACACTTATGTCATTCTGAAAAGAATGCCCTACTAACCTGTCATGAAATATGCTTTATCAAAAGCAATGAACTTCTGTCTTAGGTTGGTAAGGCTTTGTGCAGAAACTTCCCCATCCTTAGCTTGATAGACTGTTAAATTAATAACTTTGTCTTGGGGTCCATTTTCAGTTTCAAGCCATGTACTTTGGCTGCTAACATGTTGATGTAGTTAAAGAAAAAGTTTAACATTATGGTCAGTAATAAAATTATTCCCAGGACAAAATGGGCTAACATGATCCAGCAAAATGTGCCATTTGTGACACTTGACCAAAATGAAAATACAGACCTCAGACTATGAATAATTTTATCAGCAATATCTGCAGCAGCAAAGCTCAGGAGTGCAACAATCTTTAAATTCATAATCTCATTATACAAATTAAAACATTAAGAGTGGTGCTTGAATTCTGCCAAATACTCTGCTAGTGTCTTTAAACTTTTTCCTATTTATGACTATCAATGCAAATTTTAGAACTAACACAAATTCAATGGCACTCGAGATGGCTCCTAACTCTTAAACTCTGAACCTACTTCCAATAATTTGAATAGGATAAAGAACATCAATCCATTGTTCAAAGTGCCTGCAGAAATCCCCTTGAACACTGAACACATTAGTAACATTTTTTTGTCTAAATTGTTAACAAAAGTAGCTGTCTTAACTTCCTGTGTCAAAGTAATTGCAGAATCAGTGGAGCTAGCAATTAACGTAGTTAAAGTTGTTATACCAGCAATAATCAAGCCCACCACCCTCTTACTTCTGCTCAAAGCCTGACTCATTTCTTCCAGTTCTTGCAAGCTTTTTTCTGAATACCTAGACCCTATAATACTCAGAGAAATAAAACAAAAGCTGGTTGATAGAACCCCATAATAGATATGCCAGGTTTCAACACACTAATACAATTGTAAAGTATACAATCAATACAACTTACATTGATTGCTGTAGAAGAAACAAAACTAATTTTAACATGACAATTAAATGATCTTTAACACATTCACTAACACTTGTTTGAAATCCATATCCTGTCTCATCTTTATCGTTTGCTAAGATAACATCATAGAAAAATGCATCTAACTTCCAAATATGTCTCTGAAAATGTCCAGAACCAGCCTTCCAAGTGAAGACAGTTATTTCCAATATTGGATTGATTTCTATGCTAGTCCATGATTGAGTCTGAATAACTGGTCACATTTAAGAAAAAGACAAGACTCATTACAACATCTCCTTTTAATTCTCTGTACCACAAGTTCTAAAAACTTGACGCATGGCAGCTTGTCCCATCTGGGATATAGGAAAGCAAAGGTGCATCAGATACCTATGTCCAATATAGCTTCCCCATTACCAATGTCTGGGCATTCAGCAAGATTACTTGTCAGCATCGTTCTTTGTCCCAGAATCAGTATTTCTTAGCAATCACTCTGGAAGCCACCATGTTCCTTCAGTATTCTGCAAAAAACACCAACATGCCCTCTTTCCCATATTAAATACCTGATCAGGATCATGCCATATGCCAGTAAGTGGATCCTTACTTTTCACTTAGGCACATGTATGCCTAGTTGTAGGTTGCCATAGACACTCAGCAGGAAGTTCCTTGACATCCATATTTTTAAAAATTTAAAATACAAAGAACATGATTTAAATAAATTTGTGGTGTATGAGGATATAACTCCCCATGTTTTTATTTTATGAAGATATTGATTTAAAGTTCCATGGACACATTTCACAAAAGCTTGTCCTTGAGTATTATTAGAAATCCCAGTAATATCGGTAATATTAAATGTTGACAAAATGTCTCAAATGCTTGACTTCAATAGCCAGTTCCATTATCTGTTTTAATCTGATTTGGAACAGCCAATATAGAAAAACAGTGTAAGCAATAACTGATTACATTTTTAGTTGCTTCTGTCAAAGAAGTTGCAACTTGAAAGCCTGAGAGGGTAGCAATAATCACACATTCATATTTTAATTGTCCAAAATTATAAATATGAGTAATAACCATTCACTAAAGGTGATTAGGTATGAGTTTCAAAGGATTAACACAATTATGTGTTACAGGTAGAAATTGAGGTCATTCAGGACAAGTCTTTAAAATTTGGCATGCATATTTTCTAGAAATACCAAATTGTTGTTTCAAGCTATTACTATTTTAATGATGTAAAGAATGAGATCGTGGCAAACTGTACCTGTGTAAGGCCTATAATTTGTCTGGTATATAAATCTGCTGTGTCATTGCCCTACGGGGTCCAAGCAATCCAATATGAGCTCTTAAAATTCCTATAAAGTTAAGGAACAGTACATTCTTTTAAATTGAATTGTATTTGTATAAGTAATTACAAAATTTAAGAATTAGCAGTATCTAAAAAGGAACAGTTTCAAGTAATTGTAAACCACGAGCTATACATTGTTTATGAGTATACAAATTAAAAGATTGAGTTTTCAGCATTTCTATTCTTTTAAAATAATTGAATGTTTTATTTATTTACATTTCAGATGTTATCTCCTTTCCCTATTCCCCTCCTGAATCCCCCTATGTCCTCTTCTTCCTCCTGCTTCTATGAGAATGTGACCCCACCCCACCCAACTCCTGTCTCCCTGTCCTCGCATTTCCTCACACTGCCATCACATGACCAAGGGCCTCTTCTCCCATTGATGCAGGACAAGGCTATCCTCCCCTACATATAAGGCTGGAGCCATGGATCTCTCCATGTGTGTTTCTAGGCTGGATATTTAGACCCTGGGAACTATGGATAGTTAGTATTGTCACTCTCCCCATGGAACCACAAACCCCTTCAGCTTCTTCAGTCCTCTCTCTAACATTTCCAGAGGGACCGTTCAATTGTTGGCTGCTAGCATCTGCCTCTGTATATGTCAGACTCTGGCAGAGCCTCTAAAGATACAGCTATATCAGACTCCTGCCAGCATGTACTTCCTGTCCTGGCATCCACAACAGTATCTGCATTTGATGACTGGACATGGATTGGATCCCCATGTGGGGCAGTCTCCAGACAGCCCCTCCTTCATTCTATGTCATTCTATGTTCTACATTTTGTCTCCATATTTCCTCCTTTGAGTATTTTGTTACTCCTTCTAAGAAGGACCTAACACCCTAGATTTGGTCTTCCTTCTTTGTAAGCTTCATGTGGTCTGAGTATCTTGGGTATTTTAAACTTTTGAGCTAATATCCACGTATCAGTGAGTGAATACCATACGCATTCTTCTGTGATTGGTTACCTCACTCAGGAGGATCTTTTCTAGTTCCATTCATTTGCTTAGGAATTTCATGAAGTCACTATTTTTAACAGCTGAATAGTACTCCATTGTGTAAATGTACCACATTTTCTGTATCAATTCCTCTGTTGAAAGAAATCTGCGTGTTTTCTACCTACTGGTTATTATAAATAAGGGTACTATAAATATAGTGGAACAGGTGTCCTTGTTATATGTTGGAGCATGATTTGGGTATATGCCCAGGAGTGAAATAGCTGGGTCCTTAGGTAATATCATGTCCAATATTCTGAGGTAACATCAGACTGCTTTATAGAGTGGTTGAACCACCTTACAATTCCACCAACAATGGTAGAATGTTACTATTTCTACACATCCTCGTCAGCATCTGCTATTACCTGAATTTTTGTTCTTAGCCATTCTGACTGGTGTAAGGTGGAATCTTATGGTTGCATTGATTTGCATTTCCCTGATGACTAAGGATGTTGAACATTTCTTTATGTGCTTCTCAGCCATTCAAGTTTCCTCAGTTGAGAATTCTTTGTTTAGCTCTGTACCCCAATTTTAGTAGGATTAGTTGATTATCTGGAGTCTAATTGCCTTAGTTCTTTGTATGTATTTTATATTAGCCTTATATTGGATGTAGGATTGGTGAAGATATTTTTCCAATCTGTTGTTTGCTGCTTTGCCTCCCCTAGATGTTGTGGGGTTGGATATAGAGCTGGTGTCCAAGGTCTGCTCAGGGCATCCACACAGACCAGAGGGCCCGTTAACATTTCTTATTCTTTTTAAAATTCATGATCTATTTCCTATTTAATTATTGCTACATACATATATTTGCAAGCATATATATATATATATATATATATATATATATATATATATTCCTGTTATGTATTCCAACTCTAATATAATAAGCACAAAGAGGGGTAAAAAAGCATATGGCATGTGTGTGTGTGTGTGTGAAAAAAGGCAGAGGCAGAGGAGGAGTCCCCGGAGGCTTTCTATGAGGCTGGTCAGACATACACAAGAAGGTCTAAGGTTCCAAAGGCTGGAGGCTTTGGCGACGGCAGGCTCCAATGACACGAGAAAGTCTTGGTTCTAAAAGGGTATATTGTCATGGTGGATGGATTTGGATGTACCCCCCTGAAATTCAGGGCAGCCCTGAGTTAAATAGTGAGGGAGAAAGGGGGAGGGTCTGGGGAGGAATGCTTAATTTGCTCCACCCTCTGGCCTTCATTAGTTTGTAAATCCCTAGGGCCTGAGGCCTATGGTCACACCCTCTACCTGTGTACTTTGGGAGGGGCTGTAATGGCCTACATGACTGAACAATGTAGACGAGACTACATGAAGATGAGACTGCTCATCAGGACTCTGGGTTCTGGGAACGTGGCCAAATGCCTGCAGTTTCTCCCTTAGAGTCTAGGGATTCCAGGCCCATGCCCTACCATGAACCAAGATACCCTTATGCAGACACACACACACACACACACACACACACACACACACACACATATATATATGTATATGTATATATGATGATTTTATGATATATTTTATGATACTTTATGATTTTTCTTAAAAAGTAAACTCCATTACTCTGTGTAATTTTACATATATATGTATTTTTGAAAAAGGATAACAAATTGGTGCCTTCTCCTCTTTGGAAAACTATATCTCATTCTCTGGACACTGCTTTGGTTCTTCAAATATTTTATAGGATTTTTGAAGCCACCTAGGATTCCTAGGTTTGATTTATCCTGTTCATTTTAAGGTTCATGTTTGGAAATCATGCTGGTGAGACTTAGTGAGTTTATTTTATGTATCACCCCAAGGAGACAAAATCTTTGAGCAAACTGTCTCATTTTTTGGATCTTGCTATCTCTTTTACTCCTCTTTTACAATGATTCCTGATGTATAGTATCAGGACACATTTTATAGAACTATGTTTAGACGATTTCATATTATATTTTGATTATCTATTGTTTTTTTGAGTTTTTTGTCTGATGACCTTTTTTAGAAAATTTCATTTGAATTCTGGAAGTTTATTTCTACTTTGTCTTGTGCATATTATATTATAGTTGGAATATATAACAGGTTAATTGTTAGATTTTTTATAACTCTCCACACTCATTAACTGTATGGCTTGAAAAAACTTTTGTTGCATCGAAAGAAAATGAGTTATCCATTTTCTTCACATTCCCTACAACATTTCCTATTATTTTTGTTAATGTTTGTCCTTCTGAATTAGGTTAGTTTTAATCCCTATCATATTTTGATTTGTATTTTCAATTGGAAATATTTAAACAACTGACTAGCAATGGGGAAAACCTGAAGATGTTACTTTGGCATTTCAGGCAATAAAGCAAAACACAGTGTGTACTTCTCAATAGGAACTCAAATTCTACCATATTTTACATTAGATATTCATAATACATTTCTTCACCTGGATCCTAACTATGTGAAATTCATTGAGTTATTGATTACTGTAAATTTTTTTAACTTTGGATTTTAGAAACTTGTTGTATTGGATTGCAGCATCACCCATCATTGAGCATGACATTAGAAATTTAGTAAAAATATTTCTTTTCCTTAGCTCTTCTAGTTTACATTGCAAATTACTGTTTAAGGCAACTGGCTCAAAATGTCATAGCTCTAAAAAGAGATATCTGGAACCTGGATTAAGGTCCTCACCAAGAACAAGAAGATGGTGATATGGTGAAGAAATTCTATAGGAGGGAAACACAAGATCATAGTATGCTGCTACAAGTGTAAGGATAAGAATTTCACTTTGTCTTCTGACCACTCCACATCACAGACTGGGTCACACTGGGCAAATATCACTAAATTACTAGTAATTTTTTTCATGGATATACTAAATTATTCTTTGCTTTTTGAGCTCAAATGTAAGCTGGTTAACTTGAGATCATAAGAAGAAATATTGACAAAAGTAATTTTAACGTGTATTTACATTATTTCATACCTAAGTAACATGGTTTCATCATATATATGGCATATGTGTGTCTGTATGTATACTCATATATTTGTATATATGCATATTCATGTGTGTAAGTATATTATTGTGTATGCATGTATATTTGTACATGCACATATGTGTATGGTTGTGCATATCTCTGAATATATTTGTAGCATATATAATTAATTAAATTCTGCTGAGACCCATTATACTTGTTCATAACTGTTTAATTCTGACCAGTTTTAATTAAATTCTGGTTGAGGACATATATTTAATGAATATTTAATGAATATTCATTCTCTTTCTTAGGAGATAATATGTGCTTTTAGTTCATTGTCTACCTATGGAGGCTTTTGAGATTCTCTCCTACTATTCTGACATGGTGTTACCATTGTGTAAGCCTAGTATATAGCATGTATTAAGACATGATGAGCAAAAATATATACCACACATTAAAGGATATATTTCATAGAAAAAGTATTGGCATATGACTGAAAATGTTTCTTTTTCTTATCTAATATTCCAATAGCTGTTCTATATGCCTTTATTTTACTGGTATGTCATATGGAGATGAACATCTGTCAATAACTCATTTTCTGTAATATACCACACATCTACTGACTAAAAAGTCTCTTTGGTTCAAAGTTAGATTGACATTTCACACTTGATAATATTTAAAAGTGTACTCAAGATATATGCTCATTTTGGGACATCAGAGTAGTAATATCTTCTCTAAGATTCACGATTTTCAGACTTATAGGATTTTCACCTCAAAGTCTTCATAATACATACATATGTATATGTATATGTACATGTACATGTACATGTATATGTATATGTATATATGTATATTTAGAAATTATATATGCCATTCAACATCTCAGAGCTAATAAAATGTATTCAATATTGTTTCATTAGTCTCTAGAAATACTTTTATCAACAACTTTCAAGAGAAATTTTACTTTTCTGAAAATGAACTTTATTAAATTAGTCTATTTTGCTGAAGAAGCATTATCTGTCTGTGACACATCTTTTTTAGATTATTTACACATATATGCACATATACTTGGAAAAATTATAGGTGTATATTTAAGTGAGAATGAAATATTGCTTACCTATTCTTACCTATTGCTTTTTGTATAATTCTCTACATTAATTCTCTGGAATATTTATTCTCATTCTTATCTTTTCTTCTCCTTTGTGACAGTAAAATATTTACCATTTCCATCTTTTGAAGAGTTTACTTCCCATCTAACTCTTTAGTAAATATTTCCAAACCCTTAAGTATCATGATTTCAGTGATTACTTCACGCTATGTACTTACCTATAAGATGCAAACTGGGCTGCACAGAATGTGATATCATGAATTCTTTGTTTTTGGGTGTTATAGGTTTTCTTCACATCCAGACCTGTTACAAAATGAAAAGAAAATCAGTGCACTGCCAATTTGTGTGTGTGTGTGTGTGTGTGTGTTTGATTGGCCCTATAATTTTATTTTTTGGACAAGTATTTTAATTGAGGAAGAAGTTGCCATGAAGTGACATTCTAATTAAATAAATGCTGATAAATATGTATTTCTTCATGGAGTGGGTTAATTACATAACTAACTTAAGTGGTATTATGTTCCTACATTGTCTGTAAAAATGAAACAGATAAATTATTTGAGTGGCCGAATGAATTTCTATCAGTAAATTGCAGGAGGCAAAGACTTGAAAAAGTTTAAGGTTAAACTCATCTTGCATAACTGTTAAATTATATTTCAAAATTACAGTACCACATAAAATGACAATAATCTATCGTATCACTCACACAGGTAATTTTATAATCTGATAATTGTCTTAATGTGGTATTCACTAGTTCCTGAAAAAACTCAATTTTATTAATTTAATGAAAGACTATTATAAATGCTTTATCATTCCAGAAATATTAGAGCTGAAACTTCATAGTTTTACATGTGAAATTATGTATTACATAAAATTTTGTTATTCTAACAATAACACTATATATTAGCATCAATAGGAATGATATTTTAACTGTGTATTTCTTAAGAGTTATGAGAACTATCTTACCATTGTAAACTTTTGGAGTCTGTAATTCATGGATCATATCTTGACAATTTATTTAAGAAATACTGTTTCTTTTGCACAATTCATCAATTTTACAGATTTTTGCCTTATCTGTAGTGTTTAAGACTGGAATGATAAATTAGTTTATAATCTCCATGCAGTAGAGAAGAAGGATTTGGATTCACACCACTTAAATCAGCATATAAACAAACAAATCAGAAGTAATCATGAAGAAGTCTACCTCTAGTCATAGTATGGGTAATCATGCCCATAACAAATATCAATCTATGGGTTTATTGGAAGGTTCTTTCAAAAATAAGGTGTGCTCCTATATTGGATTATAGTATAAATGTGATTTTGAAGTCTTGCCTGTACATTTCTCTGTAAACACCTCAACTCCATGTACAAAGGAAAAAATATAAACATCTATCTTCCCTAAGATGATACATTAGTAAACCTCACTTTTTCATTCTGTGGAGACAAGGCCTTATATCTTGTGTTGAATGATCTGATACTCCTTATGTAGACTGTGCTGGCCTCAAATTCTCAGAAATCCACAAGACACTGTATTCACTGAAATTGGATCAAGAGCATACATAAATAAGCCTATCTTGTTTACTCATTTTTGTGACAATACACCTTACTCCCCTAAAGTATTTTTAACCATGAACAATATCTTTAATATAATTACTTTGAGTAGAAATGGTGTAAATGAAGTTCTCCATTTTCATTTTAGTTTTCTGGATACTATACTAATGTCCACACTCTTCGAGTTGCCTGTGAATTTAAGGTGAATTTGACCATGGGATTCAAAGTAAAATATCTATACTTTGGAAGGAAATACTTCTAATATCCAGTAGTTTTGCAGATATGATGTTTCTTAAGAGTATTAGAGGGGAACTTGATTTGGTATTGGGTAATCAAAAAGGATTGAAGTCCTGAGGGCCAGCAGAAACAATGGAAACAGTCAACCTAAGGAGGTAGGAGTTTGGAGGAGGGGCTCCAAAATGCAACAGAGACCTGAGAAGTGAGAGACTCTCAGGACTCAAAGAGAAGGACCTCAGATGAAGTACCCAAAAGAAGGGAGATAGAATTTGTAGAACTCACCTCCAGCAGGAAGACAGGGCATCAAATGAGGGAGGGGTTGTCATTCCATGGCCAAAACTCTGACCCATAATTGTTCCTGCTGGAAAGAACTATGGGGATGGAAATGGAGAGGAGCCTGAGGAGGAGAAGTTCCAGTGACAGGACCAAAGTGGGATCCTACTCAAGGAATGGCCCCAGGGCTTGACACTCTTACTGAGGCTATGGAGCACTTACAAAAAGGGATCTATCATGACTGCCCTCCGTAAGACCCAACAAGCATCTAGATGCAGATAATTGCACCCATCCAATGGACAGAAGCTGCTGACCTCTGTGGTTGAATTAGGAAAATGCTGAAAGAAGCCGAGGAAGAGGGCACCTTGTAGGACAACCAGCAGTAATATTCTGGACCCTGGAGATGTCTCAAACACTGGACCACTGAAAAGGCAGCATATACCAGCTTTATGAGGTACTCAACAGATATACAGCAGTGGACTGCCTGGACTGTGTACAATCAGAGATGATCCACCTTACCTCAAAAAACTGGAGGCCCCAGAGAGTTTAGAGGTCAGGTGGGTTGGGGATAGGGGTGTGGGAACAGCCTCGTGGAGTCAGAGGATGGACAAGGTGGGAATAAAATCTGGAGTGTAAATAAATAAATTAAATTAAAAAGAAAAAAAGAAAATTAATATTCTAGTCAATGAAGAGAACAATAAAATATACATCAATATTATTATTAGTTTTAAATATATATTTGAGGCTAACTTTTAGATCACTTGATAAAATGTATTCTGTTATCAAGTCCGTATATATACAGGTGTCTCACAATGAACATATTTAATATTAGTACCTAAGTCCCAGGCTACTAAGCACAGAAGTGATTTAGAGCCTCCATTGAAAAATGTTAATTGATGATAGTGCTATCATACTGAAAACTACTTTTTACAGCATCAAATTACAAAACTGTGCTGTCTGCACAAATTTAGCACATAAATTTAAACTAATTTACCATGTAAATAATGGAGAAATTTACAGAAATGAACAATACCAAAAGAGGATAACCTGCAGCATTTGTTATTCTGACATCTCATCTAAAGTAGCAGCAGTCAAGTAAGAAACAAAGACATCAGAAGGAAACATTTGAAAAAAAAGTTTTAATAATTAGGTAATGTTGATTGAAATAAAAAATATTAATTCAAAATTTAGATATGCAACATTTGTAAAGACATAAGATATGATTATCTTCATGTTATTTTTATGGTTAAGGCTTATTTAGATCTTTATTATGTCTATGCAAATTTACAAGGGAACACTTCATAATTTTCTGTGTTTTCTTATGGTTGATATGTCCTTTCGTGTAACTTTTTTTTTTTAATTGGGGTTGCTTACTACAATTCACTTTTTTAAAAAATTGAATATTTTCTTTATTTATATTTCAAATATTATCCTCTTTCCTGATTTCCCCCTAGAAACACTGTATCCCATCCCCTCTGCCACCTGCTTCTATAAGCATGTTCCTTCAACCACCCACCAACTCCCAATTCCCTGCCCTCGCATTACATTACAATGGAACATTGAACCTTCACAGGACAAAGGGACTCTCCTCCCATTGATGCCCAAAAAGGCCAAACTCTGCTACATACACAGCTGGAGCAATGAGTCTCTCCATGTATACTCCTTGGTTGGTGGTTTAGTCCCTGGGAGCTTTGGTTGGTTGATATTGTTATTCTTCCTATAGGATTGCAAACTACTTCAGCTCCTTCATTACTTTCTCTAATTGTTCAATTGGGGACCCATGTTCAATCTAATGGTTGGCTGCAAGAATCTACCTCAGTATTTGTCAGGCTCTGACAGAGCCTCTCAGGAGACAGCTATGTCATGTTTCTGTCAGTATGGACTGCTTGGCATCAACAATGGTGTCTAGGTTTGTCGATGGTATATGGGTTGATCCCCAGGTGGGGCAGTCTCTGGATGGCCTTTCCGTCAGTCTCTGCTCCATACTTTGTCTCTGTATTTGCTCCCATGAGTACTTTGTTCCACTTTCTAAGAAGGACTGAAGCACTCACTTTGATCTTCCCTCTTTGAGCTTCATGTGGTCTGTGAATTGTATCTTGGGTATTCAGAGATTTTGGGATAGTATCTACTTATCAGTGAGTGCATGCCATGTGTGTTCTTTTGTGATTGGGTTACCACACTCAGGATGATATTTTCTATTTCCATACATTTGCTGAAGAATTTCTTTAATTTATTTTTTTTAATAGATGAGTAGAACTCCATTGTATAAATGTACTACATTTTCTGAATCCATTTGTCCTTTGAAGAAAATCTGGGTTCTTTCCAGCTTCTGACCATTATAAACCACTTTGCTGTGAACATTGTGGAGAATGTGTCCTTGTTATATGATAGATAATATATTGGGTATATGCTCAGGAGTTATATAGCTGGGTCCAATTTTCTGAGGAACTGCCAGACTGATTTCCAGAGTTGCTGTACTAGCTTGTAATCTCACAAATGATGTAAGAGTGTTCCTGTTTCTCCATATCCTCACCAGTATCTGCCATTACCTGAGTTTTTATCTTAGCGATTCTCACTGGTATAAGGTGGAATTTTAGGGTTGTTTTGATTTGCATTTCCCAGATGACGAAGGATGTTCAACATTTGTTTAGGAGCTTCTTAGCCATTCAATATTCCTCAGTTCAGAATTATTTGTTTAGCTCTGTACCCCATTTTTAATAAGATTAGTTGATTCTCTGGAGTCTAATTTGTTGAATTCCTAAGTACTTTGTATAGATTTTCTATTAGCCCTCTATCAGGTGGAGGATTAGTAATAATCTTTCCCAGTCTTTTGTGTAGTCCCTGATTTTAGTGGTATTGCTTCAAGTTTCCCTCCTTTTATTTGATGTTGGATACCAGTATGCTGTGTACTGCTTTTGATATGTTTAGGTAGGGGCCTTGAGTTGATGATTTTTCCAAGACATTTACTATGAAGGGATGTTGAATTTTGTCAATTGCTTTCTCTGTGTCTATTTGGATGATCATGTGTGTTTTATTTTAATTTGAGTTTGTTTATACAGTGAATCACATTGATGGATTTCCAAATATTAAACCATCTCTGCATCCCTGAGATGATGCACACTTGATCATGAAGGATGATCATTTTAATGTGTTAATGGATTCAGTTTTCACAAATTTTATTGAGTATTTTTGTATCAATATTCATAAGAGAAATTGGTTTGAAGTTCTTTTTTGGTTGAGTCTTTGTGTGATACAGGTATAAACTAATTGTGACTTCATAGAACAAATTGAGGTAGTGTTCCTTCTTCTATTTCTTGGAATAAATAGAAGGCACAGAGACAGTATCCAAACTAGTATTATGTCTTCTGAGAAGGTCTGATCAAATTCTATATTATAACCATCAGGCTCTGGGCTCTTTTTCTTTGGGATACCTTTAATGACTGTTGCTGTCTTTAGGGGTTATAGGACTGTTTAGATGGTTTATCTGATCATGATTTAATTTTAATACCTGGTATTTGTCTAGAAAATTGTCCATTTAATAGTGATTTTCCAGTTATATTGATAATAGGCTTTTGTAGTAGGATATGATGATTTTTTAAAATTTTCTCAGATTCAGTTGTTATGTCTCTCTTTTTATTTCTGATTTTATTAATTTGGATACTGTGTCTGTGCCCTCTGGTGAGTTTGGCTAAGGGTTTATCGATCTTGTTGATTTTCTAAAAGAACCAGCGCCTGGTTTTGTTGATATTTTGTATAGTTCTTTCTGTTTCTACTTGGTCAATTTCAGCCTTGAGCTTGATTATTTCCTGCAGTCTACTCCTCTTTGGTGTGTGTGCTTCTTTTTGTTCTAAAGCTTTCAGGTGTGCTGTCAAGTTGTTAGTGTATGTTCTCTCCAATTTCTTTTTGTAGGCACTTAGACCTATGAGTTTTTCCCTTAGCACTGCTTTCATGGAGTCCCATAATTTTAGTATGATATGTCATTATTTTCATTGAATTCTAAAAAGTCTTTCATTTCTTTCTCTTTTTCTTCTTTCACCAAGTCATCATTGAATAGAGCTTTATTCAGTTTCCATGTTTATGTTGCCTTTCCTTAGTTTTTGTCATTATTAACGACCAGCCTTAATCTGTGGTGATCTGATAGGATACAAGGGATTATTTCAATTTCTTTGTATCTGTTGAGGCCTGTTTTGTGACCAATTATATGGTCTATTTTGGAGAAGGTACCATGAGATGCTCAGAAAAAGGTACATATTTATTTTTAGGATGAAATGTTCTATAGATATCTGTTAAACCCATTTAATTCATTTCTTCTGTTAATTTCATTGTGTCTTTGTTTAGTTTCTGTTTCCATGATCTGTCCAATTCTGAGAGTGGAGTGTTGAAATTCCCCACTATTATTGTGTGAGGTGCAGTGTGTGCTTTCTGCTTTAGTCAAGTTACTTTTATGTATGTATGTGCCCTTGCATTTGGAGCATAGATGTTCAGAATTGAGAGTTCATCTTGGTAGATTTTTTCCTTTGATAAGTATGAAGCGTTCTTCCTTATACTTTGATTATTTTGGATGAAAGTCGATTTTATTTGATATTAGAATGGCTATTCCAGCTTGTTTCTTGAGACCATTGCTCAGAAAGCTATTTTATAGTCTTTGTGAGATAGTGTGTGTCTTGGTCACTGAGGTGCATTTCCTGTATGCATCACAATTCTAGGTCCTGTTTATGTATCCAGTCTGATAATCTAAATCTTTTTATTAGAGAATTGAGTCCATTGATGTTAAGAGATATTAAGGAAAAATGATTGTTGCTTCCTGTAATTTTTGTTATTAGAGGTGGAATTATGTTTGTGTAGCTATCTTCTTTTGGGGTTGTTGGAAGATTACTTCGTTGCTCTTTCTAAATTGTAATTTCCCTCCTTGTGTTAGAGTTTTCCATCAATTATCGTTTGAAGTGCTGTATTTGTGGGAAGATACCGTGTAAATTTGGTTTTGTCAGGTAATATCTTAATTTCTCCATCTATATTGATTGAGAGTATTGCTGGGTATAGTAGTCTGGGCTGGAATTGCTGTTCTCTTAGGGTCTGTATGATATCAGTCCAGGATCTTCTGGCTTTTATATTCTCTTGTGAGAAGTCAGGTGTAATTCTTAAAGGTCTGCCTTTATAGGTTATTTTACCTTTTTCCCTTATTGCTTTAGTATTTTTTGTTTGTTTTGTGCATTTGACTATGTGATGGGAGGAATTTCTTTTCTGGTCTAGTCTATTTGGAGTTCTGTAGGCTTTTTGTTTGTTTATGGACATCTCTTTCTTTAGGTTAGGGAACTTTTCCTCTTTAATTGTGTTCAAGATATTTACTGTCTCTTTAATTTGGTAATCTTCACTCTCATCTATACCTATTATCCTTAAGTTTGCTCTTCTAATTATGTCCTGGATTTCCTGGATGTGTTGGGTTAGGAGCGTTTTGCATTTTGCATTTTCTTTGACAGTTGTGTTAATGTTTTCCATGGTATCTTCTGCACATGAGATTCTTTCTTCTATCTTTTGCATTCTGTTTGTGATGCTTGTGTCTATGATTCCTGATCTTTTATCTAGGTTTTCTATCTCCAGGGTAGTCTTGCTTTGAGATTTCTTTATTGTTTCTTCTTCCATTTTTAGATCCTACGTGGTTTTGTTTAATTCATTCACCTGCTTGATTGTGTTTTCTTGCAATTCTTTAAGGAATTTTTATATTTCCTCTTTAAGGGCTTCTACCTGTTTCCGGTGTTCTCCTATAGTTCTTTAAGGCAGTAATTTATGTCCATCTTAAAGTCTTCTATCATCATTATAAGAAATGATTTTAATTCTGAATCCTGCTTTTCCAGTGTGATGGGGTATCCAGGGCTTGCTATGGTGGGAGAACTGGATTCTTATGATGCCATGTAACTTTGGTTTCTGTTGTTTATGTTCTTAAGCTTGTCTTTTGCCATCTGGTTAAATGTCATGGGCAGCCCTGCTTATACACAGAAGGCCTAAAATCAGCAATAGGCCTGATATACATTCCTGCTAGCACCAAATCTTGGGTCTCTGTGGAAAAACACTGAAACAGATGCCTAGAAGCTATTGTAAACAAGCAGCTTTGGTGGAAAATTGCCAGACTGAACACATAGACCTTGTAGATACATAGCCTTGGTGGATAGTACCAACTTAGATAAAGATAAATGAATCATAGGGGGAGTCATAGTGGTCTGTCCTCTGAACCTTCACCCAGCTGACATTCTGTTCTGGAAGATATCTGTACTCTCTCTGAACACCTACGCTCCTGTGTCATCCCCTTCCCCACATCCTGCCTTTTTGTGTATATAAACTGTGTGTTAAAAAGTAAAAATGGTGATCTGATCAGATTAAAGACAGGTTGTCATTCCTTGCATCTTTGCTTGCTACCTCCCGCTCTCTTTTAGGTGACCTCCCCAGACCTCTGCTTAATGTCCTGCTGGACAGGACAGTTAAGGTAGTGCTACGTGAACTCAGTGTCTCTGACTGGAGCCTGTCTTTCCAGTTATCTTGCTTGTGTCAGAACTTCTCAGAGTCCAGATATCTCTTTGATCCTGTGATCCTGAGCTCCTGGGAGGAAGAACTCCTGGGACTCAGGCTTCCTCTGGGATCCTGAAATCCTGCTGCTCTGAGTGCAGTGATTCCTCTAGGATGGCTCAGGATATGATGTCTTCACAGGAGTAGACCAGCTAGGTGTCTGCCCCAGTCAAAAGGACCAAGTGAGGGGTTAAAGGGAAGTGGTATTCCAGAAGGGCACGGTTTGGGTGGCTGATGGGTCCTGAGTGCCTAAAGTTCCCATTTGTAGCTCTGGGGCATAGGGTAAAAGGAAAGGGTTCTTACTCACTGCTCTGAATGTAGTGGCTCCTTTAGGATGTCTCAGGATATTGTGTCTTCATGGAAGGAGACCTGCTAGGGTTCTACCCCAACCAAAAAGACCAAGCAAGGAGCCAACACCAGTGTATCTTAATAATGTTACTATTACATTTTTCTGTGTTTGTATCTGGAGATAGGGAGGACTTCATTTCTCATTCAGCTTCTTTCTGTCCCTTGTATTTATTCAATAGTCATGAAAATTCTATTTGATAACCAGACTTTTACTGCTTAATGACATAAGTAAGTAGTATCACCAGCACTAGTGTGTTACCATCAAGTTGTTATGATTTATCCACAACTTTAACATGATCTATGATGTTTTAATTGGGGATTATAGACTCTATTTGACCAACGATTCAAGAAAATAACCCAATAATAGTACTGTAGATTTCACTTTTTAAGTTGGCAATCAATTCTCAATGTATTGTAATTCCATTTAAATTCCAGGTGTGTGTGTGTGTGTGTGTGTGTGTGTATGCATAATACTTTCTTGTTTTATGAGAGAATTTATAAAAAAGCATACTGTGATTATATTATTTCCTGTCTTTCTTCTCATGACTCTAATACATACTACATTTGTTCCCGTCACTCTCGAACTAATTAAAGATTTTTACTAGATAGTAATGTATTATGTATTTGTATGAACTTTATATAACTACTTTCTGTTGTGTAAATTAGATTTTTTTCATAAGTATATGTTGTGTTCTGACCTCTTAGGATTGAACAGCATCAGAGTACTTGTCCCTGGAAAATACTGATTTTCCCTCATTTACTAACCATTAGTTGCCTGTATCTCTTCAGGTAAGGATAGGGTCATGAGAAATATTCTCATCTGCATTTGCATGACCATTTGTGGCATCATTGTGCTAACCTATTAAAGTTATTTTTGTTGCTGAAATTTCATTTCTGCAGGCAATATACCCTTCCCTCACAGCATAACCTATTCCTCAGGCTTTTTAAATGTTTCCATTGTCATTTTGAAATGATCTCTGAGTCTTTTGAATATGGTGAAAATTTTAGATTCATCAATTGGTGTTGGGCACACATTACTTTCAGTTGGTGTTTGCATTTTGACCTGTTATGTAATTATGTAATGCACATTATCTATTGCAAAATTAAGATGCTTTGCAGAAAGTGAGAGCTAAACTTAACTATAGATATAATTAGAAATATTTACAATAACAAAAAAATACCATTTTAGGAAATTGACAAGGGTACCTTCTCCGCTGGAGACCATGATCTCTACAGCCATGAGTAATTGGCTATATTTTAGATATCATGAATAATCTTTTTCTGGCCATAATATATGCCTGCATTAATCCCCAAAGATATCTTAAAAGATCAGATGTGGCTTTAAAACTTGAGGCCATTCTTTTCTTGATAAAGACTAGGATATGACAATCATTATTAGATTATTTGTAAAATCATGAAGTTTACTTGAAAAGTTTGTGTTGCCACTAACTGCTGTATTTACAGTAACATATCACTATGGAAAGGAAAAGGTTATATACATACCTGTATAACAAAAGCATTCTCTTTTTTATTTTATTTTTTTGTTTTCATTTTAATTATTTTTATTTTATTTAACATTGTAAGAAATTCTTATGGAACTTACTGGAAAGTTTTGGGAAACTTGATTGAAGCCTAAGATGAAGTACATGAGAGACCTCTGTGCTCCTTTTGTTCCATTGCTTTTTTGGTGATAATAGGGTACCCGCATATGCAATTGCTCATTTCCTAAAATTTCTGTCTTTTATTCTACAATAGTAGTAACTTGATGAGTACAGAGGACAACATCAGAAATATGGAGGAAGAAGACTAAATGGTCCTACAGAAGGAGCAGCAGTGTGATCCTAGGTTCTTTTTGCTGAACTTGAAATGTCTGTCCAAGGGTGGTGGAAAACATGTGTTCAACTGTTCATATGGCATTTCAAAGTTTCACCAGTGTTGTGTCTATAATTGTAAGATGATTAAAACTTGGAACCTCAAAGAATTTGTACAACACAGTATCAGATGATAGGCAAGTTCCTGACAGTAAAAACAAAACAAAACAAAACACAAGTAGAGTTTGATGTGCTGCTTTGATTTGGAGATTTTATATGTGAGTGCCTCCTTATGTTTTAATACTTATACTTTTGTGCATCAAATCCAATAACTGTAATTAACAGCATAATGAGATTATTTTTTTCTCTAGGATGATAGCTTTTTTTCTATCCCATCATGCACTGGGCATTTAAAATTTTGTTCTTATTTTCCAGGTGCTGTTGCATAAACACCACTTGTATTTGACAATAAATAATATATAGGTACATGAGATAAATTATTCAACTGATGGTTCACCACTTAATTAAATATTATGAAATTGAGAAGATGGTCAAAAGGAATGCTTTTACCTCACAGTATTTTTCTGAATGGTAGTTTTTCCACATATGAGATGACATTAGGGATTATTCAAGATTACTAGAATAGAACCAATGAATAATTTTCTGTATATTCCCTGCAAGTAACTTAGAAGAACATCAAATGTAACTAAAACCACTCAATCCTGAATATTCAGGAGAATCAGAAGTTGTAAAATGCTGAGCCCCTCTATTAAGATTTGACTACTCTGAGTTCTTAGGTTATTCGCCTCTAAAATATCTTTCCTATGATAAGGAGTTATATGTACTAATTATTTTCATTTCATTTCTGTTCTGTACTGTATTTTCACATCTTAGAGAACATCTATTAGCAGCTTCTATATACTTATGATTTTTTCCATCAATGAGAAAATGCTGTTAGTATAATGACAAATCATGTTCTAGCAAAATTTTATATGGCATTCTGTGGAATCCTCTAGCATGATGTTTTTTGTTTTTGTTTTTGTTTTTGTTTTGTTGTTGTTGTTGTTGTTGTTGTTGTTGAGACAGGGTTTCTCTGTATAGCCCAGACAGTCTTGGAACTCACTCTGTAGACCAGGCTGGCCTCGAACTCAGAAATCCGCCTGTCTCTGCCTCCCAAGTCCTGGGATTAAAGGCGCGCACCACCACCGCCCGACCTTTTGTTTTGTTTTATTTTTTGTTTTGTTTTTGCATGATGTTTTTGAAACTGTCACCTTTTTTTCCCAAATTAGAAATCGTCTCATACTCTGGTTTAGTTACTTCCTTGTTGAAGTTCCTACCTCTCTGGAACTTCATTCTCTGTGAGCATTACCTTAACTATGTTGAATATTTGGCCTGATGGTTCTATAGTAAACTATAACAGAATGTATGGAATTTTAATGTACTATTTACTTTGAATTCTGCATAGACAAATACAAATAATAGTGGATCAAATGCAGCCAATTATGTGTGTAATGTATTGCTGACAAAATTGTAAAGGAGCAGTAAGCTGCATGTAAATAATTTCTGTTGGCTATTCCTACAGGTAATGCAAGGATGCAATTATTGTAAAAGAGATAGCATATCTATTCTAGTTTCCAAGCTTCCTGTCTTCTCATCTTACAAAGCTAGAATTGTGAAAAGCCCCAATGACCCAACATGCCAGTTATTTGTTTCTCGTTATTCTAATTGTTTCACCGGGAATTCTGTAAATAATTTAACAAAGAATTATACTATAAGCCAGACATATGATATCTTGAACAGTTTGGTTGTGCTAGCTTGTGAAATATCCCCACAACATGGCATATTGAGTATTTTAATGGACACATAGAAGAGCAAGCAAAGTCAAAATATCCTTACTTCAGTATCAAGCATCCCTCTCCCTTCTGCTAGAGGTGAAACAATACTAAATTAACATGGATTCAGAGAAGTATATCATAGATATAATACAAATATTTACATCACAACATATAAGAATAAAGGATTCACAGTTATGAAGTAGCAAATAATATAATTTCATGTTTGAGACTCACTTAAATTTGAGGAACTATATTGAAGTGTTACAACATGATGAAGGTTGAGAACTAATGCCCTAGAAGCTTCTGGAACAGTAGCATGTATTTAACATGTATAATATGTTATCAATAATTCAGTTAAGAATACTGGGTCACTATTGATACTTCTAATTAAGGAGTAGTTTAATTACAAGATAGCAAGACAACATTCGACAGTACTTGTCATTCTGTTTTCATTTCATTGAACATAAATTGCTGTTATTCATCCTATCCTGATTATAGTCCCCACTTCTATTCATACCAGTGCCTCCCTAGCTTCCCTTCCATAAAGATCCATTCCTACTCTGTCCATCACTAGAAAAGATAAGAATGCTAAAAGATATGAATAAAATATGATGAAATATTTTAAAAAATCAATTGAAACAAGCAGACGAAAAAGAGACCCCTAGAAAGGTACATGAGTCATAGATTCAATTGTTCATATACTCATGTCTACAATGAAAATGCTAAACAGACATCTATATAGAACAAGGGAGAGGGAAGGAAGGAGTAGTTATTGGGGTAGGAGGCAGGTATGGCTTACAAAGTTAAAATGTAATTGCTTGTATTAGAATGACTTGTTTAATTTTGATCACTTATGCTAATTAGGTGAGCCAAAGTGTCCTTGGGTTGTTGTATTCAAATACTTTGATATATAGACATTCAGAGTGAGCCTCAGAAGGAAAATTTTTTTCAAATAAGGGAATACATCTTGGTGGCTAGCTTTAGGAATGTAAGCAAGGGAAAGACAATGGGAGAGAGGAGCAGGCCTGCCAGAGCTTTGTTTGCCAAGCTGGCTAGGTTCCCTTCACTATCCCTTTGATCTTAGAGAACAGTGAATTCCTTGAGATCTTGTGTGTTTTCAAAACATCTAATTGAATAAGGAGCTGCATAAAAATTGAGACGAACAGGTACAAAAGTGTACTGAGAGTAAGTGGACACAGGGAGCCCAGTGAGGGCCACAAACAGGATAAAATGTAGCAAGGACCTGATCCATCAAACATATAAACAGAAAATAGGGGTAAGGTTGCAGTAGTCAATGAAACTATCAGGAGAGGGTAGGCCAGAAAGAAAATGTGTCAGTATGCATATATACATGTCCAAAGAATACAATTTAGGAATGAAGCCTATGGTTATGTATAATTGATACATGTCCATTTAAAAAAGTGAGGTAACAAAGGAAACTACTTCTGCTTGAGAGAAAGCCCACTTATTTGCCTCTACTCAGTTGTGACTACAGGCAAGCAAAAAGGAATTGGACAAGACATGGTTAGAATTCCTTCAGAGAAGTACAGTCTCAGAAGGATGAACACCTAGCACATTGTTGAAAGGATGGAAAGAGCTACTGGGAAACATAAACTTCTCTGATGATTTGAGAACACATATATACACAGGTGTGTAAAAATATGGCTTGTGAATTATTTAAGTGGTTCACAAATTTGATCAAATGCTTTTGTGTATTGCAAGCTAAATATTTATGCCTTACAGGAAGAAAAATCAGGAGACAAGGTAAATAGCTAGCTGTAACACACTTGACAGACACACTTATATGAATATACACACACACACACATATGTACAGACAAGTAAGCATAAACATGCATTCAAAAATGCATACATACACATAATCATAGTATAAATACACACATATTCCACAATCTTGTGATCAAGACTATCAGGTTAGAATTAACTTTAGAAAATATACAAAAGGAGGAGGAAGAGCAATATTTCCAATCTTTATCAAAGTATCATTGCTGTGATGAAACACCATGACCAAAGAAGCTTCTGGAGGAAAGAGTTTATTTATGTCTCTATATCACTGTTCATTATTGAAGGAAAATGTCGAATTTAAGCAGGACTGGAACATGGGAGGCAGGAGCTGATTCAGAGCTCGTGGACGGGAACTGCCTACAAGCATGCTTTCCATGGATTTCTCAGCCTGCTTTCTTTTTAATACAGTCCAGGACTATCTGTTGGGCTATGGGCAAGGGCCTGGAACGCCAAGACTGCAGGTGTTTGGCCATGCCCCCAGAACCCAGGGTCCTGACATGTGGTCTCATCTCCATTTAACCTATACCATCAGTCACGTAAAACACAGGTAGAGGGCATGACTAACAGGCCTCTGCCTAGAAAGATTTACATATTAATAAGGCCAGGGGGCCTAGAAAATTGAGTTATTCCTCCCTGGTCCCTCCTCCTTCCCACCGTCTATATTAGCCAGCTCTCCCCAGACTCTTGGGGTGTGCATGCACATTCAGATCCAACTTTCACAGCATGGGCAATAAAACTTTCATCTTGAACTCCATGTGTCTTCTGAAATCTTGGACTTTCTTGCATATGTGGGAACCTGCCCACAGGAAGGCCCCTGGGACTCCTCTGCTGCGGCCCATGGGAGCACGCCACCTGTGGGCTGCTCCCACAGTGGCAGCACCAGCCCGTGGGTTGCTGTCACTCTGGCCCAAGCTACCACCCCTGCATGAGTTTTTTTCCCACAACTACCAGCCCAAGAATGTCAACACACATAATGAGCTACATCAAACATAGATCAAGCAATAATTTAAAAAAATCCATACAGGCTTGCCTAAAGCCCAAGTATAGAGGCATTTTCACAATTGAGGCTCCCTCCTTTCAGATGACTCTAGCTTCTGTCAAGTCGATATAAAACCATACAACATACTACTAATGGTCTTTTTGGCATGGTGTGATTGTACACAACTTTAATCCTAGTAATCTAGATATAGAGATAGACAAATATCTGTGAGTTCAAAACCAGTCTGATCTTCTAAGTGTGTTCCTAAACAGGAGGGCTACATAGAGAGAACTTGTATCTAAATAAAAACAAACAAAAATCGATTACTATTGTTCTCAATCGTTGAGAGAATCTCTTGTAAGAATCACACCTCAATTAAAAAAAAAAGAGATGACAAATGAGCTGAGACAGAATATAGGGGGTGCGACACTGTCAGGAAGAGAGGGTATATTGGAACTGTAATTAACCAGTATAGCTACAGATCCAGGGGCAGAACCAGAAAAGTTTTGGCAGAAGATAAAGTAGGGCTGAGTGGCAGGCCACTTAGGAACAGTCTGATAGATGACTGGAGAAAGACTTGAGTTCTTGGGAGCAACTAGTTGAATTAGCAATACATCAGAAAAATCCCTCACACTATTGATGATTCTGTGTAGTGTTTCCAGTGAGGAACTTAAAATAGAAGCCTTCTGAGAGGTTCTACCCAACAGGTAACTGAGACAGATACAGATGTTAACAGACATTCATTGGGCAGAGGTCTATGGAAGAGTTAGGGGAAGAATTGAAGGACCTCAAGATGACAAACCCAGTAGACCAACAATGTCAACTAACCTGGACCTCTGGAAGATCCCAGAGACTGAGGCACCAATCAATGATCCTTCAGGGGTTGTCCCCAGTCATATATATATCAGAGTGCTGCCACACCACCAACCTCAGACAGATAGGATGTGCCTAATCCTGCACACACTTGATGCACCAAAGTAGAGTGAAAGGAACAGGGCTTCCTCTCAGAGCCAAAAGTAAAGGGAGGAGGGGAGGACCTCTGAGTAATGACCTTGGAGGGGGCAACATATAGGTTTTAAATAAGTAAATTAAATAAACAAACAAATAAATTACACACACACACAAATAAATTACACACACACACACACCAACTAGTGCAATCTAATGTATCCTTCATGGTTGCTGTTCTCGTATCTCTGAGTTCATATGAACCTTTTTTATTTGATTCCTTGTTCTCTTGGTGTCCTCCATCAATTTTTGCCTTTTCATTCTATCTGCCTTCTTTTCCATGAAGGTCCCTGAGCTCTGAGTGGACAAACTTGATGGAAACTTGTCATTTAAAGTAGTACTTTCTAAGTTCTCTCTTCTCTTGTTCTCTCTTCTCCTTTCCTTTCCTCTCCTCTCCTCTCCTCTCTTCTCCTCTCCCCTCTCCCCTTGCCTCCCCTCCCTCCCTCCCCCTCTCTCTCCTCTCTCTGTCTCTCTCTTTCTCTCTCTCTCACAAATAAAAAAAAAAATTAAAAAAAAAATAAAAA
>NW_021620036.1:316129-391719 GCF_004785775.1 Grammomys surdaster
TATATATAATTTGTTGTGATGGAAAGGACTTGAACCATCAGGACCACAAGAGAATGACAAACGTTGTAGAACGAAGTAAAATAATTTTTATTACTAACATGTGTTATTCTTTTAGTAATAATGGAATAATTATATTCTATTCTATATTTTTATACAATACTTCAAAATAGAATAAATTTTCAGCCATTAACATTAGCAAACCCTGTCAATGCAAAATGGCAATCATGGTATATATTTGAAATTGTTAATACAAATTATACTACTTCTCAAAGGAAACAAAGTTGTAGATAATTGGAAAGGATACACAGAGCAAGTATGTACTTTGTCAGAATGTTGGTTCACTTGTGACATGGAGGGTATAAGAGAGTCTCTTCTGCTTCTTTTCTTCAGCTACATATGTGCTGTTCACAGGGGAAAACTTAAAAACAGGCATAGCTCCTAAAATTTCAGTAAAGTATGTAATTCTAATGTTGAAACTTGAGAATAACTTTTCAGGAAAGCATCAGAGCTGGGATGAAAAAAAACTTGCAGTAGTTGGTGGCATTTAATGAACTTGTTTCAGAGGAAAAGTAATATTTTTCATCAGAAGGTAATTATGCTCTTGTAGACCTCTCTGCATCTGAGCTTGTATCAACAGTGCTAAATAGGCTGTGTGTGTATTAAAAAGCTATCAGATTAAGTGGATATTGATTATTAGTTATACATATTGCGGTTAATCCTAATGTATGTAATGTTTGCATTTTTAACACATTATATGACATATGTATATTAAGTTAAATGTTTACAAAATATAGACATCTAAGTAATAATTCTATAAGTTCTCAGATAGATACCATAAATATATACACAATGTGCTGCTCTGCATAAAAAACCACATATTCACCCACAAAGAAATGATTGCATTATATCTTGAATTTGGATATTTTTTCTAAAATAAACTCCTCTTCATATTTTTTTACCACCATTATAATTTAAGACAAGGCATATTATGTGGTAAATAGCTTTATGAAACTGGACACAAGTATGCCTTTAGATAATTCAAGTGCATTGTTGTTAAGTTGTAATGTATATAAATATGTGAACTAGTGTGATAAATTTCAAAATGAGCATAATTCCTCAGGATATTGGCACAAGAATATTACAAAGGTTCAGTACAGGAGTGGATTGGACAACCCATGATTACAGACAGCAATCCCTAGACACAAATGGAAGCTTTAAGCATTAGCCACAGAGAGGCTCAAAGGCACAAGAATTACTAGACAGTTTTCTCTGCATTTAATTAGAGCCAGAAACCAAAGAATGATTACATAATATTTTGATCTTTCTTCCTTTATTTTATCTTTATTTTCATCCCTAATGCAACAGGGAGGGAGGTGGAGAAGAGATGGAGGAGCTGTGACAGGAAAATCTCTCTGGTACCAATGGGCTTTTGCTTTTTCAATCATTTTTGAGATCTCTCTCTCCTGATGGACCAAAACCTTTTTTCTATTTTCCTACAAACTGTTTTTTCTAGAAGGAGTAGTGCTCTGGAAACCTGCAGATGAAAATGAAAAGAAAATGTAAGCGTAGTCAGGTAACTTGCTATAATTCATCACATTCCTTTCTGAATGTGACTGCTCCTATTTGCCGTGCAAGGTATTTGTTATTGCTTCTGCTCATTGATTCAGTTTTAAGATCTATCATTCAGGACTATCTTTGGAGTTCTGCTTCATCTGCAAAGATGTTGTATTACGTCAGTCTTCAGTATCTTACAGAGACAGGAGACCTGTTGCTATTTAACCTGTTTTGGAGGTTCAGTTCTGTAATGGATTTTCATATCAGGACAGCAGGACAGCTCTCACTTGGCATTATGATTCATTCTGGAACATGTTCTGACATCATCTTACATAGTATGCCAATGCCCTCTGAGAGTACTAAAACCCACATACTATAATTCTCCTTTTGTTATCATCTTTCTACCATCAAAGTTCCCATTACGTTTCTTCCCGTATTCTAGCATAAGGTTTACATTGTTATATTTGGCAACAAACATAGTTTTGTGTTTGTAATTACATATATGTATATTTCATTCTTTAAGTACAATCAAAGCAAAAAGTTTGCATATGCTCCAATGAAAACGCATACTAATATTTATTTTTGTTTTTACTTTGAATCGTAGCTTACTTAGGTTTCCAACCATCATCCACTTTCCATGAGCCCTTGTATGTATGATAGTTTGTTTAGTTATATTACTAGCTACTCTTTAGTGTCAGAAAGCATCTTTTAAATTGTGATTTTTACAATTTAACTTATGGCTATTGTGTGTTCTGTGATAATTTTATGGAATTCAAGTTTCTGCTCTTGTGCATCAGTTCCATTTAATTTAATCTAAATCTTAATATGTAGATGAATCAATTGATGCTAATAGATTGAATCTATCATGCTATATTATAACTGGCTTATATTTAATGTTTGTATCTCATTAGTTTTGAACTTAATAACATTTGTTTAGAACATAAAATTTTCTCATCAAGTCTTCACCAAATGTATCATCTCTATGATCCTTGTAACACTATAGTTAACTAGAGGGTTGTCATTCAGTAATTTGTCTCATTGTTCTGTTTTTCATCTGTATTCTTTTTGCTTCTGTGTATCTAATATAATGCTAAACTTTGAGGATTTATTAGAATTGTGGGGCACATTTAACTGTAAAGAACATGTATTGAAATAACCAAGCATAGAAAATTAGTTGAAAATGGGTTCAAAACAGAGGTTTTAATAGAATCCTTGGAAGCTTTATTGTGTATTGCACAAGTGATGCCTAACGAGGTGACAGGGAAAGATTTCAGAAGCCTTTGCCAGTTATTGGAGAAAATACACACATATAAAAGCAGATAATTGTTGAATCCCTAATATTTTAAAGACTGAATTAGTGTGATAGAAATGGCTTGCCTTCATAGTAATTTTGTTTTCAGATTCCTTGGAGGAAGGATTCTATATTTAAAAATCTGTTATCTATATTCTTGGTTACATTGCAGGACTGAATAAAAAGGAAGGTTCTGTTTCTCAGAATGCTGATTGTTTTGGATGTGGGGCTTGGGTGTATAAATATAGAACTAGTAAAATATACCCCTTCCTTGTGATTCAGCTCACCTATTGCCTAAAGGAAGATAGGGATGATTAAGCTGAAAGTGTAGTCACTTGTGAATCTTGCATGATTCATAGTAAGAAGTGCCATTCAATGTGTATTTGTCATCAAGTTCCATAATGATATGAGGGTTTTACATAGAACCAAAATTCTTTTTATTTCTTTTTTTTTAAACTGGACATTTTCTTTACTTACATTTCAGTTTCTTTCCAGGTCTCTCCTTCAGAAACTCCATTGGATTAAATGTCCATTCTAGTGAAGGCAAGAATCATTTTATTTTTAATTGTCACTTTCACTAATACTTGTGGAAAAAAGTCACAGTCTCCAGTGAATAAACATCTAAAATTGATTGATTAAGTATAGTACCAGGTAAAATAATCCCCTACATTTGTTTCTATTCTCATAACATGTTACTATATTCCATGTCTAATAATTTCAGGTCTCCATTTCTTCACTTTCATCATTTGTTTCACATTTGCTTTGTGGTCACAAAAATATTCGAACAGAATTTCAATAAGGCTTTTCCAGAGACAGTGAGATGACTAAAGTGCTTCAGGGTTCAGTAAACCACAGTAGTGAGAAAATCTTGAGTAATTTATTTAACACTATCTAAATGCTCAGAAACTCTTCAAGAAGGAGGAAGCTGGTAATGAAGTAAGAGATAGAAGAATACACCAAGATGTTCTCTATTCTTATATTTCAAGCCAAACAGCAGACTTTGAGGGTAATCATCTCTGCAAACTGGTAAATATGTATACTAGCTGGGCTTGCAATTTGTTTACATCTACTCATTAAACTACAAGAAAAGACTAGAGCCTTACTCAAACATACACATGCTCAGATAATTTATTGTAGGAAAATCTACACTTACTGAATGTAGCCATGTAAGAGAGCAGGAAAATACAGGACAAGGAAGAGTATGGGAGTTTGGCTACATCATGGGATCTTTAAGAGGGACATCATTCTTACTGGGCAGTGATTTTACTGAGCACCTTTTTTCTGAGCACAACACTCCAGAAAAATAACCAACCAAAAATGCTCTGTAAGTTTTTCTAATAAAGTCATCAGTTACCTTGAAAGAACCTTAGTAAGTTCTATATGGACTTGTTGTGTGAGTGTTTGATGGGTGAGGGTGGGGGGGCGGTAGTTAGGCATTGCTTGAACTACTATTTGGTGGAAATGAATTTGTAAAATTATTTTCTTTTTTTTGAGATAATAATACAGTTTTATTTCCCTCTTTCTCTTTCTCTCCTCTAACTACCACCAATATAATATTCTTAGCTTCTTTTCAAAGATATTGCTGGTTTTCATACCTGCTTATATCTGTATGTATACACATGTTTATTATTAAAGCCATAAATACAACCATTTTACTTTGGATGATGTTATCTGTCTGCATCTCCTGCTGTCAGCATTATTTAAGTGCTTGAAATATTTTGAAAATCATAATTGTTAATGCAATTCCTGGCATTCTAGAGGGTATAATCATATAGCAAATGGTCTCATATCCTAAAGTTTAGCATCTTTCTTGTCCCTCTTCCACAATGACCCCTGAGATTTAGATACATAAGATATTTTATCAATCTGTATGATGACTCTGTTCCACACTGTGTTTTGATTTCTTGTGGTTTTCTGCATTTATTTGTTAGATGATCTATGGGCCCTTTAAGACGCATTTTCAGATCAGATATGGAATTTTTATTTGAAGAGTATGTGGTTATCTATACTTTTAGGTAGAGAGTTGATATTATGATGATATCACCATCTTTTATTAATCTATACTTACTACCTTTTATCTTTCAAAATAAAGTCACATTTTTCTCCTCATTTACTCCATCGGATCTCTTTAAACCTTGTAGGCTCCACAAATTGCAAAGATGTGGTAATGCTTGTATACTTCTCATACTATACCAAGACAGCCTCGATTCCAGTATGGCTATCAACAAGACTCATGAAACCCAAGCCTTCTCAGAGTGACTATTTGCATTTACCGGGCTTCTGAATAAGAGACAGGATTTTTGAAGGACTCTTGCCCTAAGTGGCTACCCATATTTCATTAAATGTGGGTGAGCTGCCACAAGGGTATTAGTGTGAGAGAGCTGACATCACTACTTGTCTGCCATAGATAGTGAGGGTTTAGGGGTGATGCTTCTCCCCAGGACACCCCTCCACCTCAGGCTGTTGGAAAAGCTGGTCCAACTCACAGTGGGAGATCTGTCCCTGCCTGTTGCTGGTTCCAGCACTCAGAAGAGCATGCCTTGCACCTCATATGTTTAGCAACTAGACCTAGTGATGGGGGTTGGAGGTGAGCAGGTAAGCACTGTCCCAGCCCAGTTTTGCGCCATGACGTATCCTGTGTGTAAAATGATGCCCCATGGCATTCTGAGGAAGTAGGGAAAAATTACTTTAGAATCCTGAAACAGATGAACCAGCCCTCCTCCTCAATGGCTGTAGCACTTCAGAGTGCAGTCCCTACAACTCATCTTGGCATCAGAGTAGAACTCAGTTGTTTTTAAAGACAGAAAACATATAAACTTTGGATGGAAGAGTCATAACAATTTTTGGAGAGTAGTTCATCTTTGAGAATGCAGTAGATTTGTCAAAACATACAATATTCCTATGTTAGTATTGAACAAAATACTTTAAGATTTTAATTTTACCTGAGAAAGAAAAGAAATGCTACTTCCATATGGACACATGTGCAGCCCTACAAAAATATACAAAAACACATAGAATTGCAGAGAATCTGCATATATGTTAAACAGTTCCTTTTGAAAATAAATACCTCTTAAATTATTTGTTTACCAGTATGTCACTGAGAGCTACTCTGTACTCTATGGTAACTGGATGTAATTCTGAAGCATAGTTGGAATCCACCATTAAATTTTGAAATAGCATGCAGATCTATAATGATATCTTAACAAAATAAATACTTCCCAAAGGGTTTAATCCAGCTTCTCTTTTATTATTATTATTATTATTAATCTTTTTTCCAATCCAGTCATTGTTCCCCTCCTGGTCTGCCCTTTGACTATTACACATCCCATATCTCTTCCACTGTCTCAAAGATTTCCCCACCCCCTTAACCCCACCAAACTAGACCTCCACACTCCCTGTGGACTCAAGTCTCTGGATGGTTAGGTGTTTCTTAACTCATTGAGACCAAACCAGGCATTCCTTTGTTGTATATGTGTCTTGGACCCCATATCAGCTAGTATATACTGCCTGGTTAGTGGTTCACTGAGAGATCTCTGGCATCCAGGTTAGTTGAGACTACTGGTTATCCTATGGGTTTTCCTCTGCAATTTTTTCCAGCTTTTCCATAATTCAACTGCAGGGGTCCCCAGATTCTCTCCATTGGTTGGGTGAAAGGGCATGCATCTGACTCTTTCTGTTGCTTGTTGAGTGTCTGTAGAACATCCATTCTAGGCTCCTGTCTATAGGCACAGCATGGCATCAGGAATAGTGTCAGGTCTTGGGCCCTTTCCCTGAGTTGGATCCCAGTTTGAGCCTGTCACTGGACCTCCTTCTCTTCATCTTTTTCTCCATTTTTATCACTGTAGTTCTTTTAGATAGAAAAGAATCTAGGTCAGAATTTTTGACTATAGGATGGCAATACCAAGTGATGTCCTGTATTTCTTTTGGAGGTGGATTCTACAAGTTCCCACTCCAGAATCCAGGTCATTTCATCTAAAGTCTCTTCCTTTGAGTCCTTAGAGTCTCTCACCTAACAGGACTCTGGAACATTCTAAAGGTTCCCCCACCTTCTACCTCCCCATGTTACCAGCTTCCATTTTTCTGCTGGCCCTCAAGGCTTAACTCTTATTCCTTCCAAGACATGATTATGTTCACATTTTCCTCTCCCGGTCCCCTCTCCCACCCAGATTCCTCACACCCTCTTCTGCCCCATTATTGCTTTGTTCTCCCTCTCAAGTGGGAATGAGGCATCCTCACTTGAGCCTCACTACTTGTTAACCTTCTTGAGTCTGTGGATTGTATCCTGAGTATTTTGTACACTTTTAGCTAATATCCACTTATAAGGGAATACATATTATGTATGTCCTTTTCAGTCTGAGTTTCCACGTGCAGAACATGATCTAATTCCATTCAGTTGCCTGCAAAACTCATGTTGTCCTCATTCTTAATAGCTGAGTATTTCCATTGTGTAAATGAACCACATTTTCTCTATCCACTTGTTCCTTGTGGGACACCTTGGTTGTTTGCAGCTTCTGTCTACACAAATAAGGTTGCTATTAAACATAGTGGAACATGTGCCTCTGAGGCATGGTAAGGCATCTTTTGGGTATATCTGAAGAATGTTTTAGTTGAGTCTTCAGGTAGATGTACTTCCAGTTTTCTGGGGAAACTCCAGATTGATTTCCAGAGTGGTTGTGCCAGTTTGCAATCCTAACAGCAAAGAGGAGTGTTTCTCTTTCTCCATATCCTTGCCAACATGTTGTGTCACCAGAGTTTTTGACCTTATCCATTTTCATTGGTATAAGGTGGAATCTCAGGGTTGTTTTGATTTGCATTTCCCTGATCAGTAAGAACTTTGAGCATTTCTTTAAGTGCTTCTCAGCCATTTGAGATTCTTCTGTCATAAATTCTCTGTTTATTTCTATACCCAGGAATTTTTTTTTGAGTTGTTTCTTTTTCTTTTTGGTGGTCAGCTTCAGCTTCTTGAGTTTTTTCAGTACTTTGGATATTAGCTCTTTATATGATGTGGGTTTAGTGAAGAGTTTTTCCATCTGTTGGTTGCTGTTTTGTCATCCTGACTATGTCCTTTGCCTTACAGAAGCTTCCCAGTTTCATTAGATTCCCTTTATCAGTTACTGATATTAGATTGTGAGACATTGGCGTACTGTTTACTAACTGCATTCCCCACCATATCAATGAGTTCAAGACTCTTTTTCACTTTTTCTTTAATTATGTTTAGTGTATCTGGATTTATGTTGAAGTCCTTGATTCACTTGGACTTGAGCTTTGTGTAAGGTGACAAATATGGATCTATTTTAAATTTTTTTGCACATAGAATGCCAGTTAGACCAGCACCATTTATTGAAGATGCTTTCTTTTTTCATTGTATAATTTTGTCATTTTGTAAAAGATTATGTGTCATAAGTGTATGGGTTTATTTCAGCATCTTCATTTCTATTGCTTTGATTAAACTGTCTTTCTCTGTACCCATACCATGAAGCTTTTAATCACTATTGCTCTGTAGTACTGCTTGAAATCAGGGACAGGGAATTCACCAGAAGTGTTTCAATTTTTTTATTTTTAAGAATTGTTTCTGCTATGCTAATTTTTGTATTTGATATTTTATTTACATTTCAGATGTTTTCCCCTTTCCCAATTCCCCACCCCCATTAATCCCCTATCCCATCCCCCCTCCTCCTTTTTTGCTTTTATACTGTTTAAATTACATGCAAGTATTAAGATCAGTCCTAGGATGAGGAACTAGTAATGCAATAGATGTAAATAGTAAAGCAACAAGCAAGACAATAAACCCAGATGGTCAAAGAACATGTAGGTAAATAAACAGAGTCCAGTGATCACTCCTGTGATCACTACTTCTAAGGTGCTTATCAGGATGACCAAAATATCTGAGCCTACTTCCCTGTCCTAGCCAAAAGTCATTTTCATTCCTGAAGCCTATTTCTTCCTTCTATCTTAAGATTTAGATTCCTGCCTGTATTTATTTTATTTTTTTTTGACTCTAAATCACAGAATAATTTTATTACATTATTTAGTTTTACATTTATCTCTTTAAAAGCAGACAATAGACCCCAGTTCCAAGAAAGCTGAAGTAAACACACATGTCCTACTTCTCTCAGAACATGTAACTAAAACCTGTGCATAAAGCTATTCATAACGACTTGAGCTCTCTGGGTAAGATTCTGCAGAAAGATCAGAAGACAGTACTTGGATTAAATGTATCACTGAACTGAGGGTGAGATTTTTCCATTTCTTCTGTTGTCCCTAGCCTGAAATCAATATAATCATGGAAGTGAATTGGGAATGGTTGGTGTGAGGGAGGGAAAGGAAGAGAATAGAGATGAAGGGGTTCAGGTAGAAGCAGAAGAAAGAAGGAGGGAGAGAGGATTTTTTGTACTAGCCTAGGATTTAGATTTCTGCCTGATGTTACTTCTTTGTTCTCTAGACTAATGTCTGATTCCTGCCTGCAGCCCATTTCCTTGTCCTTGGCATATATCACATTCCTTCCAATCAGCCCATTTCCTTGTCCATGGCCAATGTCAGATTCCTGTCAGGCAATCCCAAAAGTTCTCCATGCCCCCTTTTTATTGCATAAACCAGACTGAGCCTGTCATAGGTTATTCTGACAAGAACAATTTCCTTACCCATCATGAATGTTTTTCAGTATAAAATTAAGAATTGTTCTTTCCATTTCTGTGAATAATTGTGTTGGAAATTTACTGGGGGTTGAATTGAATCTGTAGGTTAATTTTGGTAGGATAGCCATTTTTACTAAGTTGATCCTATCAATCCATGAGCACGGCATATCTCTCAATTTTCTGAAGTCTTCTCCATTTTTTTTATTGAGAGACTTGAAGTTCTTGTCATATCGATCTTTCACTTGTTTGATTAGAGTTATCCCAAGATATTTTACTTATTTATAACTATTGTGAAGGGTATTTTTTTTCCTGTTTTCTTTCTCATCCCATTCATCATTTGTATAAAAGAAAGTTACTGATTTGCTTGAGTTTATATCTATTCACTTCCTTGAAGTTGTTTATCAGCTGTAGAAGTTCTCTGGTAGAATTTTAGGGGTCGCTTATTTATACTATCATATTATCTACAAGTGGTGATACTTTGACTTATTCATTGCTAATTTGTATTTCCTTGTTTTGTTTTTGTAGTCTTATTACTCTATCTAGAATTTTGAGTACTATATTGAATAAGTATTGGGATAATGGGCATCCTGGTCTTGTCCCTGATTTTTTGTAGGGTTGCTTAAAATATTTCTCCATTTATTTTGCTGTAAGTTGTTAGTTTGTTGTATATTGATTTTATTGTGTTGAGGTATGGGCTCTGAATTGTTGATCTCTCCAATACTTTGGACTTGAAGGGGTGTTGTATTAGGTCACATGCTTTTTTGGCATCCAATGATCTGACCACATAATTCACTTCATTGAGTTTGTATTTATAGTAGATTATGTAATTGGATTTTTTTTTTATATTGTACCAATCTTGCATCCATGGGATGAAGTCTACTTGAAGGAAGTGAATGCTGTTTTTTCACATGTTCTTTAATTTGGTTTGCAAGAATTTTATTAAACATTTTTGAATTGATATTCATAAGAAGAATTTGTCCAAAGTTTTCTTTTTTTTAATTGAGTCCTTGTGCGGTTACATATCAGAGTAATTGTGGCTTCATAAAATGAATTAAGTAGTGTTCTTTCTGTTTTTATCTTATGGAATAGTTTGAGGAGTATTATGTTTAGCTCTTCTTTGAATATCTGGTAGAATTCTACAATAAAGCCATCTAACCCTAGGCTTGTTTTGGTTGAGAGATTTATAACGAATTCTTCCATTTCCTTATGGGATATGGGCCTGTTTAGTTAGTTTACCTGATCTTGATTTAACTTTGGTACATGATATCTATCTAGAAATTCATCCATTGTATCATAATTTTCCAGTTTTGTTGATTATAGGATTTTGTAGTAGGATCTGATGATTTTTTCATTTCTTCAGTATCTGTTATTATGTCTTTCTTTTCATTTCTGATTTGATTTATTGGGATACTGTCTCTGGACCCTTTATTTAGTTTGGTATGGGTTTGCCTATTTTGTTGATTTTCTCAAAGATCCATCCTTTGATTTTGTTTACTCTTTGTAACATTGTCTTTGTTTTTATTTGTTTGATGTCATCCCTGAGTTTGACTATTCCCTGCCTTGTATTCCTCTTATGTGTGTTTCTTCTTTTTTTGTTCTAGAGCTCTCAGGTGTGCTGTAAAATTGCTAGTGTGGGTTCTGGACTGGCTCTAGATGGGGTCCCATGAGTATCTCCTGCTTGACTGAGGATAGGGTGTGAACAGCCACTGCCTCTGCCCTCGAGTGGTCCTGGGGGGGATGGAGTGAGGAGAGGGAGAGTCCACTGCCACCTCTGCTGTCTCCAAGGTGGAGAGGGGAAAAGTTTTACAGCTCTTTGAAGTGCCCCTTGAGGCACCGGCTGGCCAGTGAAGAGGGAAGGGTCCACAACAGAAGCTCTCCGACAGTGGGATGATTCTCGCATGTTCTTTATTTCTGAATTAGGCTAAATATATACAGTTTGGGGTGGGCAGCAGGTAACCCCTATTGGCTTGATCTGAGAGCTTGTGGATGCCTCATCTGCATGTGGGGGTGCTACTCCTACTTGACCGATGGCCATAGACCTCTCTTTGGGAGGGTCTGTGGAGGGCTAAAGCTGAAATAGCCAGGGGCCCATGAAACAGAGCTGAACACCTTCCGTCCAAGGGGGTCCCCAATGTTCAGAAGCTCGTTCAATCAGGTGCCTGCCTGTTTTTCATAGCTCACCGCCCTACATGTAGGATCTCTCCAATTTCTTTACAAGGGAACTGAGTGTTATGAATTTTCCTCTTAAGACTGTTCCCATTGTGTCCCATAAGTTTAGGTATGCTAAGTCATCATTTTCAGTGAATTACAGGAAGCCTTTAATTTTTTTCTTTATTTCTTCCCTGAACAAGTTATCATTGAGTAGAGAGTTGTTCAGTTTCTATGGGTATATGGATTTTCTATCATTTTTATTGTTATTCAAGAACAGCCTTAATCCATGGTGATTGGACAGGATGAATGAGATTTTTCAATCTTTTTTATATCAGTTGAACCTCATTTTTTGACTGAGCATATGATACATTTTTGAGAAAGTAACTTGAGATGCTGAGAAAAAGTATATTCTTCTTTTAGGATGAGATGTTCTGTTAATATCTGTTAAATCCTTTTGGTCCATAATCTTTATTATTTTCACTGTGTCTCTGTTAGTTTCTGTTTCAAAGACTTGTCCATTAGGGAGAGTGGGGTGTTGATGTGTCCCACTATTATTATGTGAGGTTCAGTGTATGTTTTGAGCTTTAGTAAAGATTCTTTTATTAATGTGGGTGCGTTTGCCTTGGGAGCATAGATGTTCTTAATTGAGACTTTCTCTTGTTTGTTTGTTTCTTTTTTTTCATGAATATGAAGTGTCGTTCCCCATCTCACTTGATAACTTTTGGTTGAAGGTTTATTTTATTGGATATTAGGGAGGAAACAGTAGCTTCTTTCTTGGGACCACTTGCTTGTAAGACTTTTTTTTTTCAGCCATTTACTCTGAGACAATGTCTGTCTTTGGTATTTAGGTGAATTTCTTTTATGCAGCAAAATGCTGGGTCCTGTTTCTATATCCAGTCTGTTAGCTTACATTTTTTATTAGGCAATTGAGTCTGTTTATATTGAGATATACTGAAGACAGACCATTAGTTCCTACTATGTTTGTTGTTGTAGGTGGTATTATGTGCATGTGATTCTCTCCCATTGGCTTTCTCGTGAGATGATATATATCCTTTTTTTTTTTCTTTTGTGTAGGAACCCTCCTTGTGTTGAAGTTTTCCTTCTAGAATGCTCTTAGGGCTGGATTGGTAGATTAGATATTGTTTGAATTTGGTTTGTCCTGGAGTATTTTGATTCCTCCATCTATGTTGAGACTGTTGCAGGGTATAGTATCCTAGGTTGGCATTTGTGATTTCTTTTGGGACTGCTTGATATCTGTCCAGGCTCTTCTGGTTTTTATTATCTTTGTTGAGAAGTCTGGTCCAATTCTAATAGTACTGCCTTGATATGTTACTTGGGTTTTTTCACTTGCAGCTTTTAATATTCTTTCTTTGTCCTTTACATTTAGGTTTTGATTATTATGTTAAAAGATGGTTTTCATTTCTGGTACAATCTATTTGGTATTCTATAAGCTTTTTGAACATTTTTGTCCATAACTTCCTTTGTGTTGGGGAACTTTTCTTCTGGGATTTTGTTGAAGATGTTTTTGGATTATTTGAGCTGGGAATCTTAGCTCTCCTTTGATGATTCCAAAGTATATTGGCTTCTATTACTCATGGTCTTGTGCTTACCTCTCACCATCTGATTGTCCCTGGTGTTAGCAGGTTTACTGTCTTTGTCTGGAGCCTGCACTCTGTGTCCCTGAGTTGCTGTAGGTCTCCTGGGAGGCCTGTGGCCCTGACTATATTAGACCTCCTGTGAGGCCTTCAGACTTTGTTGCCTTCAAGGGACATGTATGCCAGTGAACTGTTGCTCTAATTCCAGTTTCTCTTCTGTAAAATTCATACTGTGGGATCTTCAAGGGGCCAGGCAAGTTGCTGATATGTTGCTCTGCCTGTTACAGATCTCCTGGGAGGCTTTCAGATTGATGGCTCTTCAGAGTAGCCTTCTAGCTGTTGCCCTTTGTGTGGCTATTGTATTTGGAAACATTCAGACTATGAAGTCTGTTGCACTGTGTTCAGTAGAACTCTGGGGTTTCTTTCAGACTGTTGGATCAGTTGCCCAATGAGCAGAGGAACTCCTGGAAGGCCTTCAGACAGTGGTGTCTTAAGTGGAGCAAACAAACCTGTGGTCTGGCCTCATAAAAGGCAAGGACAGGAAGGGGAATTAGAAAATGATGGGTCCTGAGTCTGCTAGGCCCTTCCTGTTATCTAGCTGTTGTGGTTGTTTGGGAAAGCCCCTTAACAGTTGCCCTTCTTGCAGCAAAGCTCCTGAGTTGTTTTTAAGACCATGGTGTTTTCAGAGGATCAGATAAGCTGGTGATATGCTTTGGCAGAAGGCTCATGTGAGAAGAGGAATGGAATTCAGTGGGGAGGGAAGATAAGGGGCATGGATCCCGAGTCTGCTGGGCTCCTCAGGGTGCCCAGATTTTGCATAGTCAAAATTTACTTTTCAAAATCTAAACACACTGTGTCTAGGGTACTGAAATATACATAAATACTTTACACACTGGAATAATTTATAGATGCCATCATAACACTTGAGAAAAATGACACAGTTGAGAAACAAGCTTTACTTGGTAGCCAAGAGTTTTAAAAAGAAAGGCACAGACAGAAATGTGTGGTTTATTAGAGATAGCCAGGATCTGGATCAAGTAGCCAGATACATAATCAGGCTCCAGGCACCACAGGCTGTCTTGTTAATTGGAGCTGGAGCTCAGGGTAAATTATATTTTCACTGTCTTACACTTTTACTTTCCATTCTTCTGCCGAAACACACGAGGAGGAGACAGATGAGTTAGTAGCACGGGAAGAGTTAAAGAAGATTACTACAGGGTTGTTCTTTTCACATTTTGGACTGAGGTCTCTTTTCTGATTTTTTTTTCCATTCCCTCTTTGAATATGCACACTCTTCCAAACAAAGGCAATCAGAGCTATTAAACATCACTACACTCAAGGATTTAATAGCCAGGCTTCTGGGTATAGTCTAGCTGTCAGCTTGCTATATCCAAATCCTGATAAGAAACTGGCACAGAGAAGAAAGACTTTTATTTCTTCAGAAACCTGTGCAGAAAGAGCAAATTAAAACCCATCATAAGAAAGGACATGCTGGAATTCCCCAAACTCCAGCTATGAGTCAGATGCTTATGATTCTGTGCAAGAGATATGTTTCTGCCTCTGAAGCATAATCACTGTCTCAGTTTTGCAGTGCTTCTTCATCTGAAACGAGGATGAGTCACTTTTGGAATTAATTTCCGCTGCAGAATGAGAATGTACTTCTCATTACAGCACTCTCCAAGAAGAATTGTTATGGCCAGGAGAGTTCTCACTTGACAACATAAGATACTCTGAAAGATTTGAGCTGTATTAGTTGGAAAACTTTTGGAAAATGATGAAACCTTTCATCTTAAATTTTTAAAGGAGAAATAAGTAACACAAAAGATATTTTAACTATACGCACTACCTTAAGTAAGGATGGTATGTTATCCAGAAATAAATCTAAATTTGAGTACCCTCATGTAAAAATCATGTGTTTAGGATTAAAAGCAAAATGACATGTTGAATTAACAGTATACATGTTACATTTGTATAGAATATCACACATTGTTAACCTTCATATTTTATTAAGAAGGAAGGTTTGAAATACATAAAACGTATGTTATTCCATTGAATGACCTGTCATTCTCCATGATATGGATTCTCATTTTTTATTATTGTTTATGATAATATTCTTTGGTTTTGTTCATATATGGTTATTAACATTTTATTAGTAGAATTTCTGTTTTTTAATTTATTATTTATTTATTTATTTATTTATTTATTTATTTGCTTGCTTTTTCGAGTTAGGGTATCTCTGTGTAGTCCTGGCTGTCCTGGAACACACTCTGTAGACCAGGCTAGCCTCGAACTCAGAAATCCACCTGACTCTCCCTCCTAAGTGCTGGGATTAAAGGCATGCGCCACCACTGTCCGGCTTGAATTTTTGGTATTTATAAATGGAAGAAGTAGGACAAATTTAATAATTGGGGGAAAGTGGTGAAAAAACTAGTTGCAGGCTTTACACAACTGGAAACATGGGCCTGAAGGTTATAAGTCCATACCAGCTGTCTCACAATATGTCTCTCCATATTCATTCTCAGGGATTGAATTCTTGAATGAATTTTACTTGATGGTTGTGTGTATACTAGCAATGCACTAACACTAAAAGTACCCTTAAATTCTCCCCCAAATTAAAATACTTTCGTATTCTCATCACATAAACTCTAGAGGACTTTCTCCACACAGTGCCTATATGTTTTTCTTACATTTTCGTTCAACATCTATGTCAAAGTTCATTTCTCCCCTCATTAGCTATTTGAAAGATATAATTATCAAAATAATTTTATATAATTTTTCATAAATAATATTTTATGATGTAAGATACCTGCATCTCAACCAGTTACATTATGGCCTAAGCTGAAAGACAGCCAAGATGGCCAGTATTCTGGATCCAAGGAACTCAGGGAGGGTCCTAGCCTCAGATGATCACCAATCAGGCACCAACAGACCCATGTGAGCAGACCACACCTGAGATGGACCTTGCCCTATGTGACACTGTAGGCAGGTCATAGCATTCCTGAGACCACTCTTGAGTTGATCCCAGACATCTAGAAAATGGGCTCTGCAACTCATCTGGGTAGTGCATTGGAACTATCCTTGATGGTGTTGATGTAAGTGAGTGGAGACATGACACCAAGAGAAGTGGAAAGCTGATGGCTCTCTGTGCTCCTTGCTGGCAGTAGTATTTGGATGAAGTGGCTCAGAAGACCTGGCAGGCTGACCAGCTCAGATACCTCCCAAACCCATACCAGTGTTTTGTGTTGTCTTACTCCATCAATGAACTGCTGCAACTTATGACTATGCTGGGCCTGCAGATGCAAAGTTGCAGGATTTCCATGACACTGGTCAATTACAGGATATTTGAGAAGAGTCTCAATGAGATTCTTATATTGAGAGTGTACCATATTGCAGAGACCTTGATCCAGATGGATGGCCCATTGTAATGAACATTTGCAAGCAAAGAAGAGTGGAAAAATATGAAGGACTCAATGTGTCACACTCCAGCTTAAAGGATGAGTACATTTGATTTTCTTTTGGGAGCAATATTGCAAGGCCAGAGGATGAGTACAAGGGGAAGGGAAATGAATTGGATTGATTTTATGATACTAAATTTAAAAAGAAACAATAAAATTGTTTTAAATTATTTTGCATGTATTTTTATTAGTAGTAGTAGTATTGTTTATTTAATATTTTTCACACTCCAAATTTTATCCCCCTCCCTATCCATACTCTGACTGTTCTGCATTCAATAACTCCTCCCACCATCTCCTTGATGATGTATATCCCCACCCCCAACCCTAACATGTGTCCCCACTTCTTGGGGCCTCCAATCCATTGAGGTTTAAGAGGATCTTGTCTGACTGATTCCAGACCTGGCAGTACTCTGCTGTTCATGTGTTGGAGTCCTCATATCAGCTTGTCTATGATGCCTGGTTTGTTGCTCAGTGTCTGAGAGATCTTAGTCATCCAGTATAGCTGAGACTGCTGGTCTTTTTATAGGGTCACCCTGCTCCTCAACTTCTTCCAGCTTTTTCTTAATACAACCACAGGACTCAGCAGCTTCTCTCCATTAGCTGAATGTGAAAATCAGCATCTGATACTTGCAGATACCTTTGGGCTTTTCAGAGATCAGTCATGATAGGCCCCAGTTTGTAAGCACCCCACAGCATCAGTGATACAGTCAGGCCTCAGGGCCTCTACTTGAGCTGAATCCCAGTTTGGGCTTGTTTCTAGACCTCATTTTCCTCAGGCTCTTCTCCGTTTTTGTCCCTGCAGTTTTTTCATATCAGAACAATTCTGGGTCAGAATTTTTGATTGGTGATGGGGTTACCATCCCTCCTCTTGATACCCTGTCTTTCTTTTAAATGTAGGTTCTAAAGTTGCTCTCTCCACTCTAGTGCATTTCATCTAGGGTCCCTCCAATTGAACCCCAAGATTTTCTAATCTTACAGGTCCTTGGTACATTCTAGAGGGTCCCCCTTCCCCCAACATCCCGAGTTTTTCTGTTTCCATTCTTTCTGCTGGCCCACAGAGCTTTAGTCCTATTCCCCCCACCCAATATCTGACTATACTTCCCTCTTCAACTCCCTGTTCCCTTTCCTACCCAGATCCCTCCCTTCCTCTCCCCTTCTATGAACTATTTGTATTAATTCTCAAATGGTTTCATTTACTAACCAATGAACTCTTCCTAAATTGTCTGGGATGAAAACTGAATCACAACCACATTGATTTGGAAGATGATCTTATTTGGCTAATGCTTAAATTTTGGAATCATCCTTTTCATTATCAACAGCTAAATTCCTCCAGAGGAAATTTGTGTGTTATTATCATATGCATTTGAAAACAATGCAACATGATAAATTTAATATATATATACAAGATTTGAAAATGATGCCAGTGTATTTAATTGGGTTTTGAGAGTTTCTTGACTTCCTGGCATTTGGAACTTTCTTGAGGCTACACCATGTTCCCAATCTGCAAATCTGTTCAAATTCCTGACCCTCTGTACAGTTCCCACATCTCCTCCCACACCTGATACTTACTTCCCTTTTTCCTTCCCCTCTCTCACTCTCTCCCAAGGACCTTCCTTTCTATATTGTTTCACTGTATAAATAAGACTGAATCATACATATTATGGTCTGCTTTCTCCTTGAGTTTCATATGACCCGTGAATTTTATCATAGTTATTTTGAGCATTTTTTTTCTGAAATTCATTTATCAGTGAATACATACCATATATGTTCTTTTGTGACTGGATTACTTCACTCAGGATGATATTTTCTAGTCCCATTCATTAACAGAAAACCTTTTAAATTTCACTTTATTCAAGGCTAGTTTTCTGTCCTCCTAAGAAATTATTTCAAGTATCATATGGATGACTACTCTCTCTAATTACATTGATAGAGGATTTTCTTCCACAATTTTAAATGTCATTTACTCAAATTATAGTGAATAGCACTTATGCAGACATAATTTGATGTGAAAATGATTGTCCTAATTCTCAAGAGCAGCTACTGAGTGAGCAGACCAAAATTACCATGATGAATACAGTTGAAATTCACAGTCTGTTCTCACCTCCTTCAATAATAAAGAGAATAGGATGATTGTGTTCCCATGATGTTGTAAGATTTTATCTTTTATGTCTATTGAATATTTCTTCTCTATAACCTACAAAGGGGTCATAGGACAGGGAATACATTTCACAGAAGCAATACACTTCCTGGTAACAGCAATTCCTCCTTGATACAATAGGGAATTGACATTGTGGACAGTCACACTTATTTTTAATCCCCTCTTATTGCACACTCAATTCCTGGAACATTGTGGGGTGCTGGGCTAGGACAAGCAGCTGGGTACCTGGTTGAGCGAGTCTTGAACCCCGGACCATTATCTGGACGGCAGGTCTTCAGCTTTTGCCCCAGGCCCTGGTTCTTTTCATTCAGCTTAGGCCTTCCACATCCCCTCCCAAAGAGAGGTTTGTAACCATCAGTCACGAGGAACAGTGCCTCAGGCTCTCCCACATGTAGATGAAGTATCTCCAAGCTCTCAGACCAAGTCAATAGGTGTTATCTGCTGCCAGACCCTAACCCACCCTGAAACTGTATATAAGGGCTCTATTCTGGAGAAGTAAAGGTGTGTTCGAGAATCATGCTGATGTCCTAGAGTTTCTCTTGCAAGAGCTGTAACACTAGAGCTGTAACACTTGGGGAGAGATCTGCTCTCTCAGAACCTTCCTGGGATACCAAGCTGCTTCCTTACCAGCTAGCCGGCTTCCTATCGGCCCTGCCCCAGGCCGGCTCAGTGCTGAGAGACAGGTGCTGTACCTGGGAGTGATCTAGCAGAGACAGCAGCAGAGACTTGGGCAGAGGCAGCAGTGGGGGCAGGCAATCTTCTCCCTGCTGAACTCTGTACCCTTTGGCCCAGACCTCTCACACTAGGCCTGGCCGGAGACCAATGACAGTGGAGAGGCAGGCAGAGGCAGCAGCAGAGATGGTAGCAGACCCTCTCTGCTCTCACTCTGTCCTCAGCCAGGAAATCATCTTGGGACACCCCCCACAACTGTGGACCCACAGAACATGTCCTTCCTGTAAATTCCTGTAAATAGATAAATACAGATCACCAAATCTAGGCTGTCTGACCAAAAACAAATGATCATTGTTTGTTTGTTTGTTTGTTTGTTTGTTTTTCAACCAGACACAGTCTTCAGTGTTTTTGGCATACTGAAAATTTTGATCAAAAAACAAAAAAACAAAAAAACTCTGCTTTGTTTTCCAGGTGAGTAACGCCTAAAATTCAAGAATTGTCTTGAGTGCATTAGCAAGAAAGATCTTTGTTGGGACTTTCAGGCACAAGGGAATTTCAGTCTTTACTGAGAAATCACATGGTAGCTAGCCCTAGTTTTTGCCTCCTTTAAGAACTCCAAAAGCAAAGTATGATCATGGTGCCTAAAAGCATTGTCACACAGTGATGCTACTGAAGCATTGTTGGAAACTTGTGCCTTTACTTTGCTCTCAGGGTTTGACATCTGTTCAAAATGGAAAATGAAGCATATCCTCTGAGAAAAGAAACTTTTGAGCCAACTTGGAAAATTTTTATTGTACTTTAAATGTCACCTATTTCATCAAATTTATATTTTACTAATAATGCTTTACATGACCGAATTAGTTTCAATCATTCCATCACTATGATGTACCTTTCTCTTTTCTGATGTGTATTTTGAGCTGTTTTTTTTTTTTTTTTTTCGGGAGTCTTGGTGGGGTGATAGGCTTATCGATTGTTTATCTTTGTGTTTTATTATTTTTCAGCTATTTGTTTCAGGGTTTGTTTTATTTAATGATTTTCATTTATTTTATTGTATATTTTATTTATTTATATTTAATTATTTTATTTTTATTGCATTCTTTATTTATTTACATTTCAGATGTTAATCCCTTTCCCCATTTCCCATCCCCAGAACTCCCCTATCCCAATCCCTTCATCCTTTTTATTTTTATAATCTTTTAGTTAAATGGAAGTATTAAAGTCAGTTCTACATCGAGGGATTAGCAATACAATAGATGCAAATAGTCAAGGAACAAGCAAGACAATAAACAAAAATAGTCAAAGAACATGCAAAGCAATAAACAAAATTCCATGAACACTCTCATGATCACTGTTTCTAAGGACTTATCAGGATAACCAAAGTATATGAGCCAACTTACCTGTTCTAACCCAAAGTCAATTTCATGTCTGAAGCCTACTTCCTTATTCTAGCCTAATATTTAGATGCCTGCCTAAAATTACTTTTTTGTTCTAGCCTAATGTCAGTTTCCTCCTGGAGCCTACTTTGTTGTCTTTGGTCAATGTCATATTCCTGCCAAGCAGCCCATTTCCTTGTCCTTGTCCCATGTAAGATTCTTGCCAAGCAGTGCCAAGGCTCTCTGATTCTCCCTATTTTTTTTTATTTTATTAACAATACTGAGCCTTTTGTAGGTCATCCTGACACGAATGCCTTCCTCATCCATCATTGAATATGAATTATCAAAAGCAATGTGCTTCTGTCATAGGTTGGTAAGGCTCTGTGCAAAATTTCACCTGTCCTTGGCATGACAGTCTGTCAATTTAATGACTCTTTCTGGGGTTTGTTTTCAGTTTCAAGCCATGTACTTTAGCTGCCAACATGTTGATGTTGTTAAAGACAAGTTCCAAAATTATGGGCAGGAATAAAAGTACCCACAGGACAAAAAAAAAAGCTAGCATAATCAAACTATATATGCAATTCTTGAACCTTGACCAAATCAAAAATACTGATCTCAGGCCATGGGTAAATTTATCAACAGTATCTACCACATCAATGCTCAGCAGAACAGCATTCATAAAATTCATAAGCTCATTCTGTAAAGTTAAAACATACAGAGAGGTGTTAGAATTATGCCAAATACACTGCAAGTATCTGTAAACTTTTTCCTAACTATAATGACTACTACTGCTATAAAATTTAGAATTAACATGAATCCAACAGTATTTGGAATCAAATTCATGATGGCTTCTTACTCTTAAATTCTGAACCTCCTGCCAGTGATTTGAATAGGATAAAGAACACTAATCCATTCTTCCAAATACCTGTCTAAATCCTTTTGTATATTCAACATATTAATAGCATATTTTGCTAAATTATTAACAGAAGTACTGTCTTACCTTCCTCTGTCAAAGCAATTGCAGTAGCAGTGGTGCTACCAATTAATGTAATTAAAGCTGTTATACCAGCAATAATCAAGCTCACTACCATCTTGCTTCTGTTTAAAACCTGACTCATTTCTTCCTGTACTTGCAAGCTATTTTAAGAATAATAATGTTCTGAATTAAGAATACTAATATTTTACTCAGGACAGTAAAACAAAAGCTGGTTGACAGACCTTCATAACTGACATGCCAGATTTCAAAACACTATCACACTTAAAAGGTGTTACATCAATGCAACTTACATTAAATACTGTCAAAGAAAAATAAGTAATTTTAACTAGACAATCAAAAGAGCCTTAACAGATGTGCTAACACCTTTTGGAAATCCAGGTCCTGCCCCAACTTTACCTCTTCCTAACATAACATCATAGAGAACCACAGCTAACTTCCAAGTATGTCTCTGAAAATATCTGATTTCCAGAGTGTTTGTAACACCTTAAAATCCCACTAACAATGGAGGAGTGTTCCTTTTTCTCCACATCCTCCCTGGCATCTGCTGTCAACCGAGATTTTGATTTAGCCATTCTCACTGGTGTGAGGTGGAATCTAGTGTTGTTTTGATTTTCATTTCCCTGATGACTAAGGATGTTTAATATTTCTTTAGGTGATACTAGGCCATTTGAGATTCCTCAGTAGTAATTTCTTTGTTGAGCTCTGTAACCCATTTTTAATAAGGTTATTTGATTATTTGGACTCTAATTTCTTGAGTTCTCTGTATATTTTGAATACTAGTTCTCTATCAGATGTAGGATTGATAAAGATCTTTTCCCAACCTATTTGTTATCAGTTTTTCCTATTGAGAATGTCCTTTGCCTTACAGAAGCTTTGCAATTTTATGAGGTCCCATTTTTTCAATTCTTGATCTTAAGCATAAGCCATTGGTGTCCTATTCAGGAACTTTTGTCCTGTGCCCATGTGTTCAAGGCTCTTCACCGCTTTCTCTTCCATTAGTTTTAGTGTGTCCAGTATTATGTTGAGGTTCTTGATCCACTTGGACTTGAGTTTTTTTTTACAAGGAGACAACAATGGAGAGATTTGCATGTTCCTACATGCTGACCCCCAGTTCAACCAGCACCATTTGTTGAAAATGCTGTCTTTTTTCTGGTGAAAGGTTTTAGCATCTATTTCAAAGATCAAGTGACTATAGGTATGTGGGTTTATTTCTTGGTCTTCAATTCTATTCTATTGATCTTCTTACCTATTTCTATATCAGCACCATGCAGTTTTTATCACTACTACTCTGTATTACAGCCGAGATTTAGGGATAGTGTTTCTACCGGCAGTTCTTTTATTGTTAATTTTATTTTTCACTATCCTGTTTTTTGTTTTATTTTTTGGGCTTTTTTGTGATTTCAAATGAATTTGAGAATTTTTCTTTCTATCTCTGTGAAGAATTGAGTTGTAGCTTTTATAGGGATTGCTATAAATCTGTAGATTGCTCCCAGCAAGATGGCCATTTTTACTACATTAATCATGCTAATCTATGAGCATGGGAGATCTTTCCATCTAATGAGCTCTTTCGGGAATACTTTCTTCAAGGACTTGAAGTTCTTGTCATACAGATCTGTCTCTTGCTTGGTTATATTCACACCGAGGTATTTTATATTATTTGTGACTATTGTGAAGAGTGTTGTTTCTCTAATTTTTTTCTCATCTTGTCATCTTTTAAGTAGAGGAAGGCTACTGATTTTTTGAGCTAATTGTGTATCCAGGCAATTTGTTGAAGTTGTTTATCAGGGTTAGGAATTCTCTAGTATAAGTTTTAGGGCCATGTAAGTATACTATCATATCTTCTGCATATAGTGATATTTTGAACTCTTCCTTTCCAATATGTATCCCTTTGATCTACGATGGTTGTCTACTTGCTCTGGCTAGGACTTTGGTACTATATTGAATAGTAGGGAGATAGTGTGAATCCTTGTCTAGTCCATGTTTTTAGTGAAATTGCTTTAAGTTTCTCTCCATTTAATTTGATGTTGGCTACTGGTTTGCTGAATATTGCTTTTAATATATTTAGTTATAGGCCTTGACTTACTGCCCTTTTCAAGACTTTTACCATGAAGGGGTTTTGAATTTTGTCAAGTGCTTTCTCAGCATCTAGTAAGATGATCATGTGTTTTTTTCCTTTGATTTTGTTTATATAATGGATTATGTTGATGGATATCTATATATAAACAATCCCTGCATTCCTGGGATAAAGCCTACTTGATCATGGTGGATGATCATTTTTCTGTGTTCTTTGATTCAGTTTTCGAGAATTTATTGAGTATTTATGCATCAATATTTAGATAATTTATCTGATCTTGATTTAACTTTGTCCTTCTTAAATTCTTCTATCATTGTTATGAGAAATGATTTTAAATCTGAGTCTTGATTTTCTGGTGTCATGGGGGTATTCAGGACCTGCTACGGTGGGGCAACTAGGTTCTGATGATGCCAAGTATCCTTGGTTTCTCTTGCTTATGTTACTGCACTTGCCTTTTTCCATCTGGTTATTTCTAGTGCTACCTTCACTCACTGTCTCTGACTAGAGCCTGCTTGTCCTGTTTTCTTGGTTGTGCCAGAGCTCCTCAGTGCTCAGCTGTCTCTGTGATCCTGTGATCCTGGTTGTGATAGCTCCTGGGAGTAAGGTTTCTTCTGGGATCCTGAAATCATGGTGTGTCCAAACTACTGAGATCCTGTGATCCTATTATCCTATGTTCCTAGGCATGTTATAGCTCTTGGCAGTCCAGTCTCCACTGAGTTTTGGGGGATAAGGTGCAGAGCTAGAACCATAAGTCTGCTCTGAGAACAGGTGCAGAATGGAAGGGTCCTGCACCATTAGTCTTGAGGGAGTTCCTAGGTCCCTGTGGGTCCCAATTTCTCCCTGCTTTTTTTTTGGGGGGGAGGTGGCAGCCTACTCACCTATACTCCTGGTGTGTTAGAGCTCCTGGGAGTTCAGCTTTCTCTGGCTTTTGTGGAATTGTGTGTAGAGCTGACCCCTAAGACTGCTCCAGGCACAGGAGCAAACTGGATGAGTCCTGATGGATAAAACTGTACGTCAAAAGTAGGTCTATATAGGTTGACTGCCTAGTAAATAACAGCTATGCTTAGTTAGATGTCCCTATACTTCCATGATCCTTTTTTCTGTAGCTACTTTTCTCTTTCTTTATTGTATGTAAAAAGAAATAAACTGTCTTTACCAAAGAACTATGTTTTAGAATTCCTCATGATAATTTTGAAGAAGTGAAGAAAATGGTAAGAAAAAAACCTGTAGAACCAATGGAGGTAGTTCAGTGGTAGAAAAGTTGACTAAAAGCAATAAGTACTAGGTTCTTTGCCAGCAAAAGAATAATCAATCTAAGGGAAAAAGTTATTTTGTCTAAAGAAGACTTATCTGTTTGTACAGTGATGTCAATCTGACACTATGTTGTCAAAGTAATCATAGCTCATTTTGGATTGATCAGCTCACTGCCACATGCATGACAATCTCCTTCCAGAAATATGAAGAATAAAAATAATATTTAGCTTCTTTGGGTAGAAGTTTGAAATTGTAGTGCCTCAAGGGATCTGAACATTTATTCTCCATTTAGGATAATATAATGCAATCTAGAGATTTAAATTGTTAAGTAGCATAGCATATACATTTTCTCTATGTTGTAAGCTTTTAATTTTTTAAATTTCCAATAATGCAATATTTACCATTTTGTTTTCCTTATACTGTTTCTGTGTCATAAACTAGTTGATCATTTTAATATTGATAAAATCTAGATAAATGAATTAATTTATGGCATTATTGCTTATTTGAGAACATTTGGATCAGTGAACATGTACTCCTCATTTCTGTTTGTTTATTTGTTTTCCTGTTTTCTGAAAATGGTAGCTCTTACAAAGCCAATTATAAGAATTGGCTTTATCAGAACATCACCTGAAAGCAAATGGTGGGTGCATCCGGGCATAGTTACAAATTTTTAGTCTTGCAGTATTATGAGGCGCAGAAGATGTTAAGAACTTTCTGTGAAGTGAGGCTTCATTCTTCTGAGTCAGATCATCTTCCAATTTTTGATTCCTTTGTTCAGGAGTGATGTATAATATATAGTTTCACTTTTCTTCTACTTCTCACACTATGTTTTTACTCTAAAATATTTCCCAAAGCTTAACTTTATTCTAGTAGATATAGTGAAGACATTTCTAGGGATGAGGAACCACTGATGTCACATATTGAATCCTTGAAACTGTCTGTAGATCATGTCTTAGATGAAAATTTCTCTATGAAGAAAGGAACAGTCACCCTTCCTTGCAATTTAGACATATACTGTCCATTGACATATCTCTGTAGAAGTTCAATTTTAAAGTGACTGCTGTCTATACAGAAGCTACTTGATAGATTCTTGACCCTTTGTGTAATAAAATATAATAGGAGATTGTGAAATTAACAGTCAATTCATTTTGAAACCTGGAGTGTTGTAAGCAAATAACAATGGCCTGAATGCAGGTATACAATTTATGAAATATTGATGACTAAATTTGAAAGGACCATTGAAATGCATGTAATTAGTTTGTGTTATATTTTTCTGTATCACATGCCTGGATATAGGTTTGATGATTGAAAATGTATCTAATGTCTCTAAGAAATAGCTCTAACCTGCTCTACTGGTTTCCATATAGGAATTGGATGAACACCAAATATAAACATGTGAGGAGGAAAAATCTATTCAATTGATAATTTTTATAGTTTCCCCAAGATTTATGCAAATGACTGTCTTATGCAGGCCTTTTGTCAAAGCAGTAGCACTAACATCTTGAAGAGTTTATCTGTGTCAGCTTAGGAAAGATAATCCACTCTTAGATCCTTCACTATTTTTATGCTCACATAGACCATTCAGTGTTACTAGATGGTCATCTGAGTATCAAGTTTCATACTTCCACCTGGTATATGTAAATCTTCCCTAAAATTATATCATCTCCAAGAGGTATAGCAATTATCATGGAGAAAGTTTCCATAAATACAACTACTTGAAAGCTGTTATCTCTACTAAGAAAATACGCTCTGGTGCAGTTTTTCTGTTGGAGCTGTGATGATCTAGCAAAGGGCCCATTACATTTAATTTGTAAATAAGACCAATAACCTTACTTATAAATGCTAAATGATTCTCTTCCCAAGTTATTTATTGTTGGTAATGATTCCAAGAGCCAATACTTTGGCAGGAGAGACCTAGGTGGGGTTTAGATTTTTCAGTCTTTTGGTCTGAGGAAAAAAAGAAATTTGAAATTAAATTGAGGAGACAGAAGGCAGCTTTGGATTAAGAGGAGGAAGGAGAAGCTACCATGGGTTAGGTGAGCAAAAGATACATGTTCTTAAAGATTGGTTGATTGGAGTAAAGAGGAGCCCAGATGGAACAAAGTAAATACATACCTCAAGGTTATCACCAGAAAAGTAGATTACAATAACATGGAGTCTAGGTATCTTACCAACTTTTGTGTTACATAAAGCTTATAATAATATAATGGCTGTGTGTGATTTTAATCTGGGAACTCATTAACCAAAGGATGGATAGAAACTCTAGTACAGGATTTATGTAATTATTACAAATGAAAGATCATAGCTTTGTACTCTAAAAATGGAATCTAAAAAAATTACCATTTATCTGTGTTGAAGAGAGTGACCTAACAAAAAAGATTTCATGTAAATCTAAAGTTAATTCCAAGAGAGAAGATATTAGCAAGCCACAGTGTAGTAGTAGTCATATTACAGAGATAACTGGAGTTAAATAAATATATGAATTAATGAATAAATAGAAAGGCTTTAATCCAGAGGAAAAAATCTCTCCCAGAATGGCTCCTTTGTCTCTGTTACTAGGTTTACATATAGAAATCATGGAAAAAATTATTAAAATATCAAAAATACAAATTTTAACATAACTTTTTGTATGCAGTTCTAGCCTATCTGAATGTGACCTTGGAAGAGGCTGAAATATTTAGTACATAAGAGAGTATGTGGGTAGTGGTGGCTCTCTCCATGGAGTCTCTCAATAGACACTTCATCCTTGCTTGGGAAAGACTATTGGGGGATCCTTTTTATAAGAACACACAGACAACACTAAGGAGATGGGTACAAATGCTCTTAGAGTTAATACAATAAACTCATTTATAGAGAGAAATTTGATGGTATCCTGTTTCTAATTTTTAAGACATTAGAGAAGGGTAAACACTAATTCCATTACATTTTAATTTGAATTTGTAATGTTTACTATTCCCTCTTTAGGTATTAATATGCTTATATTTTTGCCTTCTCCTTTGTCCATCTATTCTTTCCTTATACATTTCCTTGCTATTGCTTGTACATCTTTTACAATGTCCCTGAGATTTAGTGCATAATGTATTTTGTAGAAATACTCAGTGATTGAGATCCAGGTTTTATTTAGATCTTTGGGTTTGTTTGTTTGTTTGTTTTTGTTTGTTTTTCTGGTATTATTAATAGTCTGACTGTTGGAAAGAACAATTTTAACAAGAAAACCAATTGAAATCTATATGCTGATCAGTGTAATGATTTCTTTTTTATAGGTATTTTTAAGAATTTATTTAATATAGCTGTTGATTTTTACAGACATCCTTCTCTAAGTTTACCCTCTTTTTTGTATATTTATATCCTTTCAACTTCTCCAATTGAAGCCCTTATTTCTTCTCCACATCAGATGCCTTATAAGTCAATATTGTCCACAGTATTTCTCCCTGCCATTCATATAGAAAATGTTTCCTCATTTCTTCCCAGCGCCTCCATTTACATAAAGGATATGTACTCAGTATGACTGGTTGGACATAAAAGCTTCAGATGAGTGAAATATTAATATCTACCTTTTGGGGTCCCTGTTACCACTTTCAATAAGATATTTTATTATTTTTTTTACTATTTCCAAGTTTTTAATTGAATATTTTATTTATGTTACAGCTGAATAGCATTCTACATTTTATATCTACCCATTTTGGTTAATAGTCGTGTTAAATCACAGTATATTTGTTTCCATTTCCTAGGTATTATTAAGGTACTGGCAGTATCCAAGGCCTGGCAAGTGTCATTTTGTTACTTTTTTAATAGCTTAGTTGAAGCATAAGGTAAATTTATTTTATCAATTATTTATTTATGAATCCAATTTATATACTGGTTATAACTTCCCTCCTTCATGATAAATATATACTTTTAAAATCTTTTCGATAAAAGTCCCAAATAGATTCTGGTTTTATAGTCTCTCTGAGTCTGTGGATTGTAGTATGACTATCTACTACACCCACAGATCAGAGCCTAACCCAACTTTCATTAGAAAGGTTTCTTTCACCAGCTAGTGGGAGCAGAATGAAAGACTCAAATGTCATCATGAGCTTAGGGAAACCTGTGGAGGGAGTGGTATATGATCTATAGAATCAAATAAGTAGGGTTCAGATAAGCTTAGGGAACTGAATTGACAATCATGGAGTCAGTATGTTTCTTTTCTGGGTTCTCTGCATTCATGTTGTGTTTGTTTAGCAGCTTAGGGTTTTAAGATACTGCTAAATGTGAGAGTGCAGGTACTTCTCTCCCATTTGCCTAATCCTGGAACACTGTTTTTCCCTATTACAATGCCTTATCCAGCCTGGATAGGAGGGTTTGTCCCTAGTCCTATTGCTTCTTCTTTTGCTTGGTTCAGTTGATATCTTTGGAATGCCTGCATCTTTCTGATTTAAATAGAGAAGCAGATTTTTGCTTCTGTTTCTTTTTTTTTCTTTTGAGTTTGGAGGGACTTGGAAAAATGGAGGGAAGTTAGACCGGATAGGGATAGGGATGTATCATATGAGAAAAAAATAAACAAAACTATAAAAAAAGAGATAAGGGGAAATACCAGCATCAGCATCATAAATTTCCTGTCTACTATTTGAAATTGGTCAAGTAAAATCACACTAATTTTTAAGGATAATTTGCATTTGCTTTTCATGTATTTTACCTAGAAGCTTATGGGCACACATAGATTAGCAGAAGTAATCTATTATTATTATTATTATTATTATTATTATTATTATTATTATTATTATTTTAAAAGAAAATACAGCAGTTGCATCATTTCAATTCTAATATCATTCCCCTCAAATTCCTTCCATGCTCATTCCCACAGTAACACTCATGACATCTACTTAAAATTATCTTTGATTGTATATATGAGATAAGGAGACAAAGACAGAAAAAGAGAGTTACCTTCTTATATTTGTATTAAAAAATCATCTTAAAATTCTTCATGACTACATATGTTTTAGGGTGTCCTATATCAGTTGATTAAACTGTTAAACAGCACATCTGTGAAGAATAGTCACTCTGTTTCTCTTAGGCATAAATACTTGCCTGTAGTTTCCTCATCTATTGTTGGTATGTTAGGAGATTTTCCTCTTGTTTGTTACAATGTTGTCATTCCACATGGTTTTTACATGAGCAACATGTTAAGAATTGATTTTCCATAAACATGCCATATATATTATAGTTCCTATCTTATAGAACATCCTTTGTTCACTTGGCTCTTCAATAACTAATCAATATAAAAATATTCATTGATTAGGGCTCACATCTATGCTTTTTCTATATGTCCAAAATAATTGGACAGTATAAAATATAATATTGCAAATTTATTGCAGTCCTCTTACCATCATTTTTTTACAGAAGAGGCTTTACATGTTTAAAAAAGTGTTTGTTGAATTATTCTACTGCTGGAATACATTTTATTAACAATTAATATAGGATATTTATATTATTTATCTATACAAGCACATACACTTGCAGGTATGAAATGTATAATTTAAATAAACATAAAATAATGTTCACTTATGATCTTTAGAGTCATGCTCTGTGTTCCTTAATTTGACCCATTTCTTAACCTCAGTATTGTCTCCACCACCAGAAATAAGTTTTCATAGTATATTATCCATTTATGCCATTTTATCTAAAAATTTTCTTTCAGCCCATGATCCATTTAACTAACCTAGACCCTGTAGTTATTTCAGGTTATAGACTTATGTCTAAGGTTCAATATGGAATGTTAGAGATATATAATGCTTTATTAGTTGAAATTATGAAAAACCTCATATGTAAACTACTTATAATGTATCATGACCTTTTGCTAGTATCACAACACACCATATAGTTTTTGCAATAATAAATACAGTGTTCTTTTAAACTAAAAATAATCTGCTCATAAATTTTCTTTATCTTTTTCTTATACAAGTCATCTAGTGAGACATAACATTATGACTCTAGGTACTTCAACAGTTATCAAAAATGAATTCACTCTAATCCTTGGTACATGACTCCGTGTAAGTAAAATGATGTGTCTTCAGAGATTAAAAAAATATTCAATATTTTATTTTATTTTATTTTATTTTATTTTACTTTATTTGATTTTTGTTTTTTGTGAGACAGGGTTTTCTTTGTGTAGCCCTGGCTGTCCTGGAACTCACTCTGTAGAGTAGGCTAGCCTTGAACTCTAGAACTCTGAAATCTGCCTGCCTCTGCCTCCCAAGTGCTGTGATTAAAGGTGTGCACCACCAATACCCAGCTCCAATATTTTATTTGTAACCAGTCATTGGACAATTTTACCCCAAGCATTTAGAAATAATACTCATTATTTGTACTACCCATAACTTAGGACCTCTGTATTGATGAATCCCTGATAAAACTTTATTACAGCATGTTTTATGTCATGGGACACCTGAGGACAAAATCTATATAGTAACTGAGTCCTCTCTCATCTTGGAATACTAGCTAGATAGAACACTATTGACAAGCCTAACTATTCCAACCATGGATTATAAACATTTGCCTTATAATGAAGGGAAAACTGGACAGCCTAAATTCTGACTCAAAAATTAACAAAATGAAAGGCCCTTAATTGTTTTTACAAAAACCCCTTAAAGAACCTCAAAATTCAGCTCTCAATAGTCCCCATTTTATGGAATTAGCATTTCTAAGGCTGCGGTTTGCAACTTCTTTGGGTAGATCCATATCAGTAATAATGTACATCAGATATTTACATTATTATTCAAAATACTGACTACTTAGTAATGACAAAATATTTTTGTGGTTGTGGGTCAGCTCAACATGAGGACCTAGATTAATGTAAAAAAGCATTAGGATGGTCAAAAACCATTGTCTAAAGTGGATAAATCCTAGACTAGACCCTGTCTATTATAATCTCTTTAGTATTGACATTTTTCTATATTTTTGGTCCTGTAAGAACAAATGCCCAGATTTCTCAAGACTTTAAAGAATTTTCTTGTGGATATATAAGCCTCTTTTGAGACACTTCTTTGTCTTGTAGGATATCCTAAAGACTTACTGTGTTTTAAATAGTGTCAAAACATTTAGTCCTTGAATCACTGGTGTTTAGTTTATCTTCACCATGTTTTAATAATAATGTAGAGCACGAAATGAAGAAAACACGAGGTCAGAGTGTTGGTTTATGTGGGAAGCAAATATGGTAAACTATTTAAAATAACATTATTGGAAGATTATGATTGATTTGTTTTCTATCTACTAAGGAATACTCTTAAAACATTTCTTAGACTGTCACTATACTATCAATGTAACTATATTAATGATATTATAAATACTGACAATTTTATAGTACTCAAGCATTCATTTGAATATGAGTTTAACAGTAAGAAAGGAAGAACTAGTAGCATAAGCATGACTCTCCTCAGGCTCTCCCTTTCGAAATTCTTTCAAGAGTTCCACTCACCTGTTCAGGTATTCAACTGTTACATCATGATAATCTCCCTAGAAAAAAGTAGAATACAATATTACTTTTACTTATCTTACCATATCCCTCCATGAAGAAATACATATCCAACAGTTTTCACAGCATCTCAGGAAATAGACAGTGAGACTAATGGCTATACTCAATTTTGAATCCATGATGACTCTATTGAAGTTATATATACTGATCTTTCAGTCATTGGTGTTCAGTTTATCTTCATCAGATTAAATAGTAATAGAGTGTCTGACTATATGTCTGTGTATCTATCTATCTATCTATCTATCTATCTATCTATCTAATCTATTAAGAGAGATAAAGAAAGAGAAAGAGACAAAGAGAGAAAGAGATAGAGAGATAGAGATAGAGTTATATGTGATGATGAGAGAGAAAGAGAGAGACAATAAATTATGACTAAATTTTATAATGAATCAGTTTTGGATTTATAGAAAGCTTCCTGGACTTCCTGACAGGTAACAACTTAAAATTTTGGTATGTGAATATTTAAACAAATTGTATTTTGTTTGTAGTGAAAATTAAATATTTCATTTACATATACGTGGAGTACAGTTTAAGTTTTATTTTTTTAATTATTGTTATACTTTCTAAAAGAAAAATTTATTGATTTCTATTGCACCCACTATGTAGTCGATGCAATAAGCTAACATATGGGCCTAAATGGATACCTGACTATCTAATTTTCTAGGAAAGCTCTTCGCAGATATCCATCAGGAATCCTGCGAAGGAAAGACGTAGGTTGCATAATTAAATATTTGATGTTTTAAAATCTGATATTCCCATTAACTATATTTCATATTTAAACTAGATATAAGGAATGAAATAGTGAGTGATTGTGTCTACATTTATGGGACGAGATTAATGGGTTAGTGATGTTGGTAAACATAGTATTCAAACATGAAATTCAAGTAAAATCAGTAAAAGATCTCAGAAAGCCTCCAAAATCCTGCAAACACCATATACAGTATACATAGTAAATTAAATTGCTAATTCTACCTTCTCTGATCTGTTAAGTATTTGAAAATTATTTCAAAAATGTTCTTCTCCACTTAGCAGTATGGTTCTTAGAGTCATGAGTCTATGTTAAGTATATTTAGATTTCTGCTTTCATAAGGCTTAACACATTCGTGTGTTTTTTTTTAAATTATTATTATTTTCTGTTTGTATCCTTGCATAGCTTCTGTGGAGAAATGTGTACTCTAAGAATTACTCATGTAGATAAAATGCTTTTTTTTTTTTTACATTTACAGTAGGTTTTCATTTCATATACATAAGGTGGTAATTTTCTGTCATTTGTATGCTTTTAAAATCTGTTATTTTATTGGTTCAGATGCTTATACTTAGTAACAGTGAACCCATAATGTTCTATTATTGTTAAAATTGTTCTTAGTTTACTTTGATTATCATTTTTGTAGTAGTTATTATACTGAATGTAATGACTCTCTCGGTGTATACTGCATGAGAGAGAGAATGAACAAAACTGAAGCAGCATAGAAAAGTTTTGGAGAAATAGATGTGCTAAATTTGCCACATCTCCTGTGGAATATATATGAAAGATAGCTACTCCTTCGTTCAAATTTTCCTCTCCATATCCTTCTCTTAAGTAAATATTGTGAAACAAAATTGAGGTTTTTATTTGCCCCATACAAAACTTTGTAATGTATAATTCATATTTCAAAGTTGTTTAATTGTGCTAATTGGAATATACATTTCAGTCATTACCTCTGTGGCTATATATATATTACCAACTAATATTTTATTAATATTAATTGAGGCTATAAAGACCTGCTTACAAGATATTTTCTGATTTAAAAAAAATTGTAAGTATAATTTGATTTTTTGTGGCAACCATTTTGAATTATTTATTTTACTATCTGATTGGGAAAAGCAATTTACTTTTGATATTGATATTCATTAATTATATTCTATATCTATTTATCCATCTATATATGTATATACATTATATATATATACATATATATATGCGTGTGTGTATATATATATATATATATATATATATATATACACACATAAAAATTTATACATTATAAAATCTTTTTTGGAGAACTAGGTACTCAAAGATTGACTCATGTAGTTATGGCACTTTTTATTATATTTACAATAGGTTTGCAACTCACATAACTTGACAGGTAGTTTCTTTATATATACATATATGAAGAAATAATACACAGTTCATCATTTTATAAGAGCTGTAATTTTATTTTAAGTTATGTATGTACTCAAAACTGGGGAGTTGACTTAGTTTATAATATGTATGTGTTTGAGCAGAAGGACTTGAGTTTGGGACCTTAGATGCTTCATATCTATAAACAAGCAAAAAATTAACAGGACATTTTCTATCTGTAATCACAGCATGGGCTAGGTAGTCTACTAAGTTAATTCATGTAAGTGTATAGTATTCTGACTTTAATGAAAGACTCTGTATCAATACATGTGAGGGAAATTGAATGAGAAAGACATGTAATTGTCACCTCTTTCTGCCACATATCTATGTTTACAACTCACATCCATTCACACATCAAGCACATGCACATATATTTCCAAACATATGATATGAAATTAGTTTTTTTTGTAGAAAATAACTACTATGTTTCCTTGGATGTAGCACTCAATATGTAGCTTGAGCTGCCTTCAAACTTACAGAAACCCAGATTATTCTCACCCTGTACTAGGATTTAAAAGACTAAGATCTCAACAGTTGAATTAATTGCTCTTTATTGAGGAGTAAATTTTAATCCATTGAAGTATATATTTAAGCATTTAACAATAGAGAATATGATAGTTATATTTACTTCAAATAAACAAAGTGTATATCAAACTCCCAACTCTGGGGAGTCTGGTTCATTGATATAGTACATTATATTTTTCATTTTTTAATTCAAATATTCAATTACATCTTACCACTCCCTCAAGTTCTTCGTATCCTTTCCCACATTCTTCCCAACCCTTAGCCCTTTGACAACAAAAAGAGGGGATATGAAAATCCAGTATATAACAAATCTTTCAAAATCAGAAAAAATAAACCATGTTCAAAACAATCAAAAACACAAACAAACAAAAAATGTAACGTCAACAAGAAAAAACACCAAACTTTGTCAATGTATATCCACATTCAAAAAACTCAGAAAATCTACGGAGTCAAATTATTTGTTGATCAATTACTGCTGAACATGAAGCCTATCATATTTGATGAAATTAGTTTCACTTTTTTTGGAAAAATAGATTTTATTTCTCTGAGTGATTATATGTGAGAGATCAGTGGTTAACATATACTTTAGTGTCTACACATTAATTTATTTACTTATTTATCTATTTATATCTATTTCTTCATCTATGCATTAATTCTTTTAAATGTAAGAAAAAGTACATCAAATAAAATTATCTGTAGTATTAATATAATAATAAATACTGGCACAAGAGTTAATCCCCTTCAATTTAACTGTATTTTCATGTATATTGGGTCACCAAAACCTGTTTGCAGGGGAGGATCTGCAAGTAGCATCTGGGAAGCTACAAGATTTAAAGTTCTGAGCCTTGGAACCATGAGAAAGAGGAAGGGCAGAGAGATGATGTAATGTCTAATGTGCGTGAAGGGGAGAAAAGTAGAGGCACCATGTAAAGCAGCCAGGAAAATGTGGCCCAGAAGGCAGCACAATTAACTCCAGATCAACCAAAACAGAACAAAGAAATGAGTAAATATTAACTCAGAGTGATCTGTGGGAGGTAGATTCTAACAGCATAGAAGTTAGGCTTAGGTATTGTGCTGCACAAGTTCAAGGCTGTGTGTGTCTTTCATTTGGGAACATAAAACATTGACATGGGTAGTCACAGTACTAGGGATGTGTATGAACATTAATACTACATCTATGGTCATGACACTTGGCAAGAAAAATCAACAGAAAGACACAACCCCAAGATAAGGCCCCAGAATCAGAGACCAACTTATTCATACACTCAAACATCTGATAAAATCCCTTAATTGGAAGTCATAGTACATGTGAGAAGGAACTAGGACATTACTAAAGACCCTGCAATGCAGCATTGTAAGTTCTATGTGTGTACTGACATGACATCTCAATTTTAATGAAATTTCTAAGTACTGTCATCAACAATGGGGCCTTGCTGACAGTTTGGGGTAAGAACCACATAGTCTTAGCAACGGCTTGGGTTGTTTGAAAATTTCTGTTCTATTTATGACAGCCCTTTTGGCTCATAACTCAACTAAATATAATCCAGTTCCAGTAGAGGAAGCTTTGTTTTTGCATCAATGCTGCTGACTATAGTGTAGCTGTCATCTTGGTATTGTCAAATCCTAATAAAAAACTGCTCTAGAGAAATGAGACTGCTATTTAATAAAAAACCTGTGGCAGACAGAGCAAATAAAACCCTTCATAAGAAGGGACATGCTGGAATTCCCCAAACTCCAGCTATGAGTCAGATGTTTGTGCTGTTTGTGCAAGAGACATGTTCCTGCTCTAAAGCATCATCACTGTCTCAGTTTAGCAGTGCTTCTTCATCTGAAATGAGGATGAGTCATGTTGGGAATTAGTTCTGCTGCAGAATGAGAATATAAGTCTCATTATAGTTATTTGGGGTGCACACAGTGAAGAATTGCTATGGCCAGGAGGGTTCTTACTTGGTGACCTAAGATGCTTTGAAAGATTTAAGCTGCAGTCTTTGGACAACAGTATTGAGTGTGATACTTGATACCATCTGGGGTCATAATATTGTACACAGTTTAAACAGCATACACTCATCAGTTGTGTAATAAAACATATGTTACTTCATTGAATGACCTGCCATTCTCCATGTTATGGATTCTCATTTTTATTATTGTTTATGATAATATTCTTTTTTGGTGCTATGTGGTTATTAATATTTTAATGAGTACAATTTTGGTGTTTATAAATGAGAAGTAGGACAAGTTTAGCAATTGAGGAAAAGTTGTAAAAAAAAACTAATAGCAAATTGTGCACAACTAGGAGCATTGGTCTGGAGGTTATAGGTCCATAGCAGCTGTCTCACTATGTGGTTCTCCATATTCATTCTCTGGAATTGAATTTCAGAATGAATTTCTGTTCATATTTTTGTGTATACTAGCAATTCAATTACCCTCAAGGGTACACATATATTCCTCCCAAAGCCAATATACTGTTTCGTTCTAGAGACTCATATTGTAGAGTACTTTCTCCACATAGCCCCTATATGTTTTTTACATTTTATTTATATAACTGTGGCAGCATGCATTTCTCTCTTTGTTTGACATTTGAGAGATAAAATTATCAAAATTAGTCTATAGAATTATTAATAAATATTACTTTATGATATAAGATTCCTGCATCTCTATAGATTGCATCATGACCTAAGCAGAAAGCCAGCCAAGATGACCAGTTCTCTGGTGCCAAGGAGCTCAGTCAGGGAACTAGTCTCAGATAACCACCAACCAGTCAGAGACCACACAGACCCATGTGGGCAGACCACACCTGAGATAACTGTTGCCCTATGTGACACTTCAGGCAGGTCATAGAACTCCTAAGACCACTAATGAATTGACCCCAGACACCTAGAGCATAAGCCCTGCAACTCATCTGGAATCACATTAAAGCTATCCCTGATGGTATGAATGCAAGTGAGTGAAACTTGACAGCATGAGAACAGGACAGCTGATTGTTCTTTGTGCTCCCTGCTGGCAGTTGCATTGAATGAACTAGTTCAGAACAATTGGCAGGCTCAGATTCCTCACAAACCCAGACGCAGGACTTTGTGTTGGCCTACTCCATCAATGAACTCCTGAAACTTGTGACTGTGAAGGGCCTGCAGATCCAAAGCTGCATGATTTCCATGATACTGTTCAATGACAGGACAACTAAGAAGAGTACCAGTGAGGTTTCTATATTGATAGTGTAGCATATTCCAGATACCTTAAACCAGATGGATGGCTTATTGCAATGAACATTTGCAAGCAAGGAAGAGTGGAAAAAACTGAGGGACACACTTTGACACACACCAGCTTCCAACATAAGTGCTTTTGATTTTTGGGGGGAGCAAGATTGCAAGGGCAGAGGATGGTTATAAAGGGACATGTAAATGAATGAGATTTAGTGTACAATACTAAATTTTAAAAGAACCAATAAACGTGTTTTAAAATTATTTTACATGAATTTTGGTTATTAACTTTTATTATTAAGTATTATTATTTATTTTCGTTTATTTAATGTTTTCCATACTCCAAAATTTATCTCCATCTCTGTCCATGCTCTGATTGTTCTACATCCTATAACTTCTCCCACTCTTTCTTTGATAGTGTACCTATCCCCATCCTCAACTCCCTGAGGCCTCAAGTTTCTTGAGGATTAAGTACATCTTCTCTGTCTGAGTCCAGACCTGGAAGTAATCTGCTGTCATGGGCCTCATATCAGCTGGTGTGTGTTGCCTGGTTGGTGGCTCAGTGTCTGAAATATCTCAGAGGTCCAGGTTCACTGAGACTGCTGATCTTTTATAGGGTCACCTTTCTCCTCAACTTCTTCCAGCTTTTCACTCATTCAACCACAGGGATCAGCTGCTTATCTCCATTAGTTGGGTGTAAAGATCTGCATCTGATACTTTCAGCTACTTTTGCACCGTTCAGAGGTCAGTCATGATCAGTCCCAGTATATAAGCACACCATAGCATCAATAATAGGGTCAGGCCTCATGAACTCCCCTTGACCTGGCTCCCAATTTGGGTCTGTTTCTGGACCACATTTTCCTCAGGGTCTTCTCCATTTTTATCCCTGCAGTTCTTTCAGACTGGAATAATTCTGGATCAGAGTTTTTGACTGAGGAATGGCAACCCCATACTTCCATTTGAAGCTCTATCTTTCTTCTAGAGGTGGGCTCTAAAGGTCCCTCTCCCCACTCAAGTGCAGTCTATCTAAGGTCCTTCTCATTGAATCCTGAGAGTTTTTTTTTACCTTTCAGGTCCCTGATACATTCTAGAGGTTTCAACAATCTCAAAGATCCCGAGTTTATCTGTTTCCATTCTTTCTGCTGGCCCTCAGGATTTCAGTCCTGTTCTTCCCACACAATACCTGATCATGTTTTCCTCTTCCTTCCCCTACCTATTCCCTTTTCCACCCAGATCCCTCCCTTCCTTTCCCATCATGTGAACTATTTGTATTAGTTATCAAATGACTTCATTTACTAACCAATGAACTCTTCCTAAATTGTCTGGGATAGAAGCTGAACACAACCACATTGATTTTGGAGATGATCCTATCTAGCTAATGCTTAAATTTTTGAATATTCCTTTTCATGATCAACATATAGTTGCTCAACAGGAAAACTGTGTTATTGTCTAATGCATTTGAAAGCAAAGGAAGATGATAAATTTAATATATATAGCCAAGATATTACAATGACACCATTGTATTTAATTGGATCTTGGAAGTTTCTTGACTTCCTGGCATCTGGGACTTTCTGGTGGCTGCCTCCAGTTCCCCATCGCCCACTACTACACAACTCTGTTCAAATTCCTCACCCTCTGTACATTTTCCACATCTCCTCCTGAACCTAATACTTCCACCCACCTTTTCCCCTCCTCTTCTTCACTCTCTCCCAAGGCCCTTCCTCTTTCTATATTGTTTCCCTTTATAAATACTTCTGAATTATCCATATTTTGGTCCTCCTCCTTCTTGAGTTTCATATGGCCTGTGAATTTAATTGTGAGTTTTCTGAGCCTTTTTTCTAATATTCATTTATCAGTGAGTATATACCATGTGTGTTCTTTTGTGACTGGATTACTTAACTCAGGATGATATTTTTTAGATCCATTCATTAATGGAAAATCTCTTAAATTTCATTTTACTCAAGGCTTAGATTTCTGTCCTTCTGAAGAAATTATTCCAGGTTCCATCCAGATGACTACTCTCCCTAATTACATTGCTACAGGATAATCTTCCTCAATTTTAGATGTACTCTACTCCAGGTAATGTACCTGAATAGCAGTGATGTAGAAATAATTTGATATAGAAATGACTGTCCTACATTCTTTTGAGAAGCTTCTGAGGGAGTGGACCATCATTACCCTGATGAATACAGTTGAAATTCACAGTCTGTTCTCACCTTCTGCAGTACTAAAGAGAATAGGTTGTTTGTGTTCCCATGATGTCGTGAGGTTTTATCTTTTATGTCTATTTAGAAATTTCTTATACAGCCAATGAAAGATTAGAAATTATTTAGATTATGAAAATTGGATAAACTAATCTTTTTGAAAACATTCCCTGAAAACAAAATGTAGGTGCAACAGTCATAGTTACAATTTTTCAGTCTTGTAGTATCATGAGGCACAGTAGAGGCTAAGAACTGTGTCTGTGAAATGAGACTTCATTATTCTCAGCACTGAGACAGATCATCTTCCTAATATCTTGACTCCTTTGTTCAGGAGTAATGTTTAGTATCTAGTTTCACCTTTTTTCTGATCTTCACAGTTTTCACTTCAAAATATATCCCAAAGCTAATCTTCATTATAGTAGATATAGCAAGTACTTTTCTAGGGAAAAAAGTCACTGATAGCATTTTTGTATATAAAATCCTTGAAAATGTCTGTAGGTCATGACTTAGATGAAACTTGCTCTCTCTATGACCAAAGAAACTGTCATCTCTCCCTGCAATTTAGACATACCTTGTCAATAAATAGGTCCCTGAAGGAGTTCTATTTTAATGTGACTTTTGTCTATACAGATGCTAATTGATCTAACCTTGACCCTTCTATACATGTTCATGAAGTAAAATCTAATAGGAGATTTTGAAATTAACAGACAATTCATTTTGAAATCTAGAGAGCTGTGAGCAAATAACAAATGCCTGAATGCAGGCATACCATTTCTGAAAACTTGGTGAGTAATTTTGGAAGGACAGTGAGCTGCATGTAATTAGTTTGTGTTATATATTTTTCTGTATTATGTGCCTGGATACAAGACTGATGATTGAAAATGTATCTATTTTCTCTCAGAAATACCTCAAACCTGCTCTACTGGTTTCCATATATGAATCTGATGAGCATCAAATACAAACATGTGAGGAAGAAATCCCGTTTCAACTGATAATTTTTACGCTTTTCCTGGAATTTATTAAAATGACTTTCTTACAGAAGCCTTTTGTCTAAGCCATTAACTAACATCTTGGTGAGTATATTTATGTCACCTTATGAAAGGTCATACAAGTTATATTCTCGATTATTTTTATGCCCCCATAGAAGATCAGTCAGTGTTATGAAATGGTTTTTGCAGTGTCCAGCTTCACACTAACAACTGTTATTTGTAAATGTTCCCTAAAGTATCATCATCTCCAAGAAGTATAGCATATACTTGTCAGGAAATTATTGTGGTGAAAGTTTCCATAAATACAACTACTTGAAAGTAGTTATCTCTACTAAGGAAATATGTTCTGCTGCAGCTTTTCTGTTGGAGCCATAATGATCAAGTAAAGAGCCCATTCAATTTCCTATGTAAATAAGCCCAATAACTATATTTGTAAATGCTGAATGACTCTTCTCCCAAGTAACTTATGATTGGTAATGATTCTAAGAGCCAATACCTTGGCAAGAGGGACATAGGCGGGGCTTAATTTTTGTAGGCTTGTGGTCTGAGAAGAAAAGAAAGTTGAAATTAAATAAGGAGAGGGACGGCAACTTTGGATTAGGAGGAGGAAAGAGAAGCCGCCATGGGTTAAGTGAATCATAAAATCATGTTCTTGAGTACTGGTTGATTGGCTTTAAGAACAGCCCCGATAAAATAAAGTAAGTAATTAGTTATAACTCAAGGTTATGCACAGATAAGTAGATTACAGTAACATGGAATCTAGATATCTTCCCAAGTCTTACGTTGCTTAAGCCTTATTAAAATATGATGGCTGTGTGTGTTTTTAAACTGGGAGCTCATTAACCAAAGGATTAATGGAAACCCTAGTACAGGATTTATATAATTATTGCAAATGAAAGATTGTAACTTTTTACCCAAAACATGGAATCTAAGGAAAGTATCATGTATCTGTGTAGAAAAGAGTGACCTAAAAAAAAAGATATCATGTAAATTTAAAGTTAATACCAAGATAGAATATATTAGCAAGCCACAGTGAAAAAAGTTGTCTTAGTTATTGTCATATTATAGAGATAATTAAAGTTAAATAAATTAATTGAGGAATTCCTTAAAATACAGAAAGGCTTTAACTCAGGGAAAAAAATCTCTCCTAGTCTGTCTTCTTTGGCTGTGTGACAACTGGAAAGAGAACACCCAACTGGAAATCATGGAAAAAATAGTAAAACATCAAAAATACAAACTTTGAGACAATTTGTTGTATGAAAGTCTAGCCTACCTGAATGTGGCCGTGGAAGAGGCTTGAATTTATGGTACGTAAAAGAGTATGTAGGGAGGGGCTACTCTATCCGTGGAGTCTTTCAATATATCCTTCATCCTTGCTTGGGAAAGTCCACTTTGCATCCTTTTTATCAGAAGCCACACACAGGTACAAACACTCTGAATTAACACAATAAACTCATTCATAGAGAGAATAATGTTGGTATGCTGTTTCTAATTGTTAGGACATTAGAGAAAGGATAAATAATAATTCCATTTACAATTTAATTTAAATATGTAATTTATATTATTCCTTCTTTAGATATTAATATACTCATATATTTGCTAATGCTTATCCTTATTTTACAATGTCCCTGAGGTTTAGCCCATTAAACAGTTTGTAGAAATTATATATATATATATATATATATATATATATATATATATATATATATATATAAAATAGATTCTGGTTATATAGTATCTCTGAGTCTGTGGATTGTATTATGACTGTCTGCTATACCCCAAGATCAGTGCTTAACCTAACTGTCATTAAAAAGACTTATTCCACCAGCTAATGGGAGCAGAAGGAAAGACTGAAATATCATCATGAGCTTAAGGAAACATGTAGAACTCAGGGAGTGAGTGGTACATGATCTAAAGAATTAAATAAAGCAGGCCTCAGAAAATCTCAGGGGAATGAACTGGCAATCATGGAGTTGATATGTATCTATGCTAGGGTCTCTGCATGGTTTCTGTGGTTGTTTAGCTTAGGGTTTTGTGATACTGTTAAAAGTAAGAATGCAGGTACATTGCTCACACATTTGCCTACTGGAACACTTTTTTTCCTACTATGATGCCTCATCCACTTTGGATAAGAGGGTTTGTCCCTAGTCCTATTGCTTCTTGCTTTGCTGGATTCCGTTGATATCTTTGGAATGCCTGTATTTTATAGACAGTGAATTAGAGAAGCAGGGTTTTGCAATACTGCAATGTTTAGAGGGACTTGCAATGATGGAAGGAAAGTAAATGATGTAGGGATGTATTGTATGAGAGAAGAATATCTGAAAACATAGGAAAGGAGGTAAAGGGGAAATACTAGAATCAGCATCACTTATTACTCATCAATTTGATATTGGTCATGAGCAAAATCAGACAAATTTAAATTGAAAGGCTCCATATGCTTTGCCTATATGTTACCTAGAAGCTTAAGGGCACACAAAGATTAGCAGAAGTTATTTTATTATTTTTTAAATTTTATTTTAAAAGTAAATACAGCAATTGAATCACTTCAATCCTAACTTGATCCTCCTCAAATTACTTCCAAGTCCATTCCCCTAATAACACTCATGACATACACTTAAAAGCATATCTGTGTGTGCATATTAGATAGGAGACAGAGACAGAAAGAGAGTTAGCTTCTTATATTTATACTAAAACATCATCTTAAATTCTTCATGACTATATATGTTTTAGGGCATCCTATGTCAGTTGGATAACCTGTTAAGGAGCACATCTGTGAAGAATATTTATTCTGTTTCCATTAGGCATTAGTATTTGCCTGCAGTTCCTTATCTATGATTGGTATATTAGGAGATTTTCGTCTCTGTCAATGTGTTGTGATTCCACGAGTTTTTTATATGAGCAACATGTTCAGAATTGATTACCCACATGCATGTCATATATTATAGTTCCTATCTCATAGAACATGCTTTGTTCATTTGGCACTTGAGTGTTCCATCCAAATTTATAAATACTGTTCTCTGAATTGTTTATATAACTGTGTTAAACCCAATTAGTTAATTTTCTCTGTATGTTATTACATAACTTATCAATATAAAAATGTTCATAGATCAGGGGTTAGATCTATGCTTACCCATTGATAATAGTTTACAAGAGTTGTTGAGAATATACTACTTGAGGAATATTACACTAGAAAGATATTTTTATTATTATTTAATCCATTATCCCCACATGCATGAACAGGATTCTTGATTTACTGTGGCAGACATGAATATTTTGTGGACCTTATGTGAATTTACATATCTGCTTCTCACACTCTGTATATTATGCCAGTATTACATGATTGAAATATCTTAACTTTGTTGATATTGTGGCTCACTGACTTTTCTGTGTGGCAGGAATATTACATTTTTTCTCTGTATAAACCATGCATAGCATCTTCAGATGTATGTGAGGGAATGCACATATAGAAAGTGTCCAGGTCATTTTCAGTTCAAATCCTTCAAATAGGATTTCCAAAGTTTGTACTACATTTTCCATTTCCATCATTCTATCTATGTTCTTCTAAAAAAACAATTCCAGCCTTTGTTACATTTAAATATTCTAGACCCTGTAATTATTTCAGGTTATCTGCTTACATCTAAGGTTCAGTACTGAATGTAAGGGATACATCATGTTCTATTAATTGTTTGAGATGTGGATTACTTAACATGTAAACTACTTAGAGTGCATCATGACATTTTGCTAATATCACAGCACACCATATAGTTTTAGCGATAATAGAAAAATATCTTGTTGTTTTAAACCAGAAATAAACTGCTCATAAAACTTCTTCTTAATATGGATTATAAACTTTTGGCTTATACTGAAGGGGAAACTGGACAGCCTAAATTCTGACTCTGAATGGACAAAATGAAAGAGCCTTGGTTGTTTTTACAAAAACCCCTTAAGTACCTCAAAATTCAGCTCTCAATAGTCTGCATTTTATGGGATCAGCATTTATTTCTAAGACTGTGGATTGCAAATTATTTGGGGAGTTCTGTATCAACTATAATGCATATCAAACAGTTCCTTCATGATTCAAAATGCTTACTTAGTTATGAGAAAAATTTTCATGATTCTGGGTCACCTCAACATGAAGATCTATCTAGATTAACATCTGAAAGCATTAGGATGGTCAAAAACCATTCTCCTAGATGGATAAATCCTAAACACTGCCCATTAAACTCTATTTACTATAGATCTTTTTTAAAATTGGTGGTTCTATAAGAACAAATTCCCAGATTTCACAAAACTTTAAAGATTTTGCTTGTGAATATATAAGCCCCTTCTGAGACACTTTTTTGTCTTGAAGGATATTGTAAGGACTTACTGTATTTTAAATAGTGCCCTTGTATTTACATTGATAATCCTTTGGTCCTTGAATCACTGGTGTTCCATTTATCTTCACCATGATTTTATAATAATGGGTAGTGTGAGATAAAGAGAATACAAGATCAGAATGTTGGTTCATGTGGCAAGCAAATATGATAAAATATTGAAAATAATATTATTAAAAGCATATGACTGATTTGTTTCCTATCTAGTGATTAGTACTCTTAAAACATTTTCATTTGACTTAAAACATTCGACTGTCACTACGCTATCACTATGTTAATGATATTATAAATAGTGACAACTTTATACTGCATAAGCATTCATTTGAATGTGAGATTAACAATAAGAAAGGAAGAACAAGGAACAGGAGCATGACTATTCTCATGCTCCCCATCTTGAACTTCCTTCAAGAGTTCTGCTCAACTATTCAGATTATTCAGCTGTTACTTCATGATAAGCTCCCTAGGAAAAGACTGAATATAATATTTTTACTTCCTTTATCACACCCTGTGGGGAAAAATAGTAGGCCACTGCAGTGGTGGAGGCCTGGAGGCTTTCCACGCTGTGGGTTCCGCATGCACAAGAGGGTCTAAGGTTCCAGTGGCCTGGGGGCTTTGGTGGTGGCAGTTCCAAAAGGGTTTATTGTCATGGCAGATGGTGGATGGATCTGGAAGTACCCCTGTAAACCTCAGGACAGTCCCGAGTTAAATACGGAGGGAGAAAAGGGGAGGATTGGGGGAGGCATGCTTAATTTGCCTTGCCCTCTGGCCTTCATTAGTATGTAAATCCCTAGGGCCTGAGGCCTCCAGTCACACCCTCAACCTGTGCACTTTGGGAGGGGCTGTAATGGCCTATGTGACTGAACACTGTTTGTCTATGGAGACCAGACTGAGAGACTGCATGTGAGGACCCTGGGTTCTAGGGGTGCTGCAAATGCCTGCCAGTTCTCACGTAGAGTCTTGGGATTCTAAGCCCATGCTCAGCCATGAACCAGAATACCCTTATACAGTCCCACAACACCCCTCTATGAAGAAATATATATCCATCAGCCCTCAAAGCATGTCAGGGTGTAGACAGTGGGGTTTATGTCTGTACTCAATTTTGAATCCATGATGACTCTATTGAAATTATATATACTAGTCCTTCAATCACTGGTGTTCAGTTTATCTTCACAGGATTTAATAATAATGGAGAGCCTGAAAAGATATAGATAAATTATATATAGATACAAATACAGATACAGATACAGATACAGATACAGATACAGATACAGATACAGATACAGATACAGATACAGATATAGATGTATGTGTCAAAGAGAGAGAAAGAGAGAGAGAATAAATTATAACTATTTTTTTTTATTATGAACAAGTTTTGGATTCATGGAAAACTTCCTGGAACTCCTTACAGTTTTGCATGTGTATATTTTGACAAATTGTTTACTTTTGTATTAAAAATTAAATATTTCTCTTACATTTTGATTACATTTTGAGTTTTGTTTTGCTTTTTTAAATTACTGTTATACTTTGTAAAGAAAAATATATTGATTTCTAGTGAATCCGCCACACAGTTAAACCTATAAACTAACACATGGACCTAAATGGAGAACTGACTATCTGATTTTTGAGGAAACTTATTGATAGATCTCTACCTGGTATCCTGAGCAGAGAAAGAAGTGATTGTTGCATGGTTAAATATTTCAAATTTTAAAGTCTGATATTCCTATTAACTATATTTCACATTTAAATTACAGCATCAGTGGGGGAAGAACTGTAGCAGCAGGAACAGCAGCGGAAACATTAACAGCAGCAGAAAAGAAAAAAAGGAAAAGGAGCAGGGGGACCATGAACACCAGGAGGAGGAGAAGAAGAACTAATGAGTGGTAGTGTCTACATTTATTGGAAGAGTTTGATGGGGCAGAAATGTTGGGAAGAATAATACTCAAACATGAAATTATATTTTAAAAAGTGAAAAATACCAGAAAGCATTCAAAGTCTTGGAAACACCATGTAAAGTTTATATAGTAAATTAAATTGATAATTCTACCTTCTTTGATCTACTGCTAATTTGAAAATTATTTCAAAAATTTTCTTCTCCACTTAGCAGTATGGCTTTTAGGGCCACACAGTCTATGTGAAGATTGTTAAGATTTGTGGATTCATAAGGCTTAACATGTTGACATGTATTTTTTTTTTAATTTTCTATTTGTATCCTTGTATAGCTTCTTTGGAGAAATGTATATGCAAAGAATTACTCATGTAGGTGAGACACATTGATTTTATTTGTTTTTTTAGATTTACAGTAGGTTTTCATTTCATATACCTAGGGTGGTCATTTCTTTTTATTTATATACTTTCAAACTCTGTTATTCTTATCGTTTCTGATGTCTACATTCAGTAGCAGTGAACTCGTAACTTTCTATTATTGTTAAAGCTGTCATTAGTTATCTTTTACCATAATTGTAGTAGTTATTGCATTAAGTGGAATTACTCCCTTGATTTAAAATACAAGAGAGAAAAAAATGAAAAAAATTGGAGCAGCATAGAGAAACTGTATAAAAACAGATGTGCTAAGTGTAGCATTTCTCCAGTAGGATATATGAAAGCTAAATGCTCCTTTGTTCAAAATTTCCACTCCATGCCCTCCCTCTCTTAAGTAAACATTGTCAAACAAAATTGAGTTTTTTATTTGGCCCATACTAACCTTTGTAATGTATAATTTATATTTCAAAGTTATTTAGTTGTGCCAATTGGAATATATTTTTCAGTCATTACTTCTGTGGCTACATATATTACCAATTATTGTTTTACTTATAGCTATAAATACTAGCTCACAAAATATTTTCTCATTTGAAATTTTTTCTAAGATTAGGATCATTTTGATGAGAACTATTTTGAATTAATTATTTTACTGTCTGAGTGGAAAAACCAATTTATATTTGTCATTCATTATATATATATATATATATATATATATATATATATATATATATATATAAAACATTTTTGTAAGTAGGGTGGTAGTTTCTTCATATATACAGATATGACAAAATATATAAATATATATGCACACATGAGCAAGTACATGCACATATATTTCCACACATATGATATACAATTATTCTTTTTTTAGGAAAAAAACTACTATGTTGTCTTGGATATAGCAGTACATTTGTATTTTAAACTGCCTTCAAACTCACAAAGATCCACATTATTCTAACTCTGTACTAGAATTTAAAACACATACACCTCTACAGTTGGCTTAAATGCAGGTTACTGCGGAGTAAATTTTATTCCATTGGAGTATATATTTAAGCATATAACAATCGATAATATGATAGTTATAATTACTTCAAATAAACAAAGTGTATATCAATATCTCAATTCAATTGTGATTTCAGAATGTTCTGTCAAAGTTTGCTGTCATAGATTTACTTATGAATTTTAAATTGTCTGGCCACAGTACCAAGTATAAATTATCTGTGCTATGGAGGAATATAATACTAACCTCTAAGTAGATTTTGGAATTTTGGGCATAGTCACAATACTAAGATTCTAGTGAATCACTCAGAAGACTTACAATGAATGTGGGTATTTTTAAGAGTTTTAAAATGTGTTTGTGGTCATCGTTAAATTATTGAAATTTGTTGTATTAACGATTTCTCATACATACAGGGATTTCATACAGAAAGCATTTAAAATGAATGACTAATATTATGTCAATATAGTCTCCAAAAGGGCAGCTTACTTTTGGAAAGACATTTGGAAAGTGTTACTTCAACTTAGTGCTGTCAGTATTGAAAACTTGTTTTTATACCACAGAATTATAAACTAGTGTCTGGTGTCTGTATGAAGTTAGCACATAAAATTTAACTGGTTTACTGTGTTAATAGTATAGGGATTTACGCGGGTTATCAGTATAAGAGCCAGATCATCAGAAGCATTACCTACTCTTAAAATATTCCATGTAAAATAATAGAATTTTAATTAAAGACACAAAAAAAGAATTTGCCAACTAATCTTATACTCTTAGCACAGGGCAAATTTGTAATAAAAATTAAAAAAAAACAATTAAGAAAGTTTTGAATGTAAAGGTTTTAATAGATCAAGTACGGTTACCTATAAATTATCTCAATGACTAAGGTTTTGTTTGCAATTTTATTGTATTGATTTATAAACTATATAGAAACACATCATTAATTGGTTTATTTTTATATGGATTAGAGCGTAACTCTGTGCTTTCAGGTATCATATGTTATCTTTCTTGGAAGAAATGCACATTATTTGTTTTTTAATTTTTACTTTATTATTGACTTTACATTCTGATGAGAGCCCCATTACTCTCTTGTCCCTACTCCCACCCTTACAAATACTTCCTCCCACCATTGGCCCATTCTATTGGGAGAAGAGGAGTCCCATTGGCTACCACTCCTCCCTGAGATATCTAGTCCCAGGAGACTAGGCACCTCTTCCACTGAGGCTAAACAGGCAGTCAAGGTAGAGGACAGGGATTGAATAGCAGGGAATAGAGACCAACACAGCCTCCACTCCACTTCTTAAGGATTCCACATTTGTTATAAATGCATAAGGAATCCAGGCCCACTGCCTGCATGGTACCTTGCTGGTAGTCCAGGCTCTGAGAGTCTAAATGGTCCCATGTTAGTTAAAATAGTTGGTCTTCTTCTGGTGGCCTTTAACCCTATATCTTACACACTTCTACTCCAACTCTCCCACAAGATTCAATGTGTGCTGTACCCATAGTTTGGCTGTGGGATTCTGTGTCTGTCTTATATCAGGTGCTCAGAGAACAATTATGCTAGTTTCCTGTCTGCAAGCTCAGCAGACTATCATTAACAATGTAGGATGGTTCTTCAAATGAGATTGGTCTCAAGTTGGGGAAGTCATCACATGGCTATTCACTCATTCTCTCTTATTTTTAATATTTCCTTTTTATTGGATATTTTATTTACATTTCAGATGTTATCCCCTTATACCATCCCCCCCTGCTCAGGAACTCCCTATCCCATCCCCCTTCCTCCTGCTTCTATGAATATATGCCCCCACCTACCCTCCTACTACCACCTCCCCACCCTCAAATTCCCCCACACTGGGCATCCAGCTCCCTCATTCTCTCCAGCTTTGTCCTGGCATACATTGTAGGAAAGTCAAATTTTGTGTTGAAATTTTTTTGTTTTTTGTTTGTTTGATTGTTTTGTTTTTGTTTTGGTGAACTGATGCCACTTTCTCTTCTCTAGAAGTCCTGCTTTCCTGGAGGAGGTGGCCAATTCAATCTCTAAATACCCATCTGGTAGGAATGTCAGCTAATGGCACCCTCCTGTACAAGTTATATCCTCTCCCATCCCAGGCATTCAGCTAGTCACCAGAGATTTCCCTCCACCTAATTCCATTCTCATTCTCAGCACTCTCTCACTTCCCATCTACCCAAACCTGATAACAATCACTGGTTCCCCTCATCACTTCCTCCCCTATTCTGTTCTGCCTCTCTATCCACCTCTCATCACTATCTAGTTATGAGTCAGAATTGTGCATCTTGCCTTTGGTCTTCCATGTTAGCCAGTTTCTTTGGGTCTGTACCATATTTGTCATGCATTTTAAGGCTAATATTCATTCATCAATGAGGACATGCCATATGGCCTTTTGGCTCTGGGTTACCCTACTCCAATTGCTATACTTAAGTTCTATCCATTTCCCTGTGTAATTCACAATGTTTTAATTTTGAATAGCTTAATAGTATCCTAATATGTAGATGTACCACATTTTCTTCATGCATTATTCAGTTGAGGGACATCTTGGTTGTTTCCAGTTTCTAGCTATTATGAACAAAGGTTCTATTAACAAAGGTGAAAAGTGTCCCTGGTGATTCATCTTTTAGGTATATGCTCAAGAGTACTATAGCTGCTTCTTGGATAGAACTATTCCCAGTTTCCTGAGAGACAGTCAAAATGATTTCCAAAGTGGTTGTGTAAGTTTGCACCCTCACCAACAATGGAGGGATGTTCTTCCTTATTTACATCTTTGCCAACATGTTCTATCTCATGAATTTTTGATCTTGGGCATCTTGACAAGTATAAGATTGAATTTCAGGGTCATTTTGATTTGCGTTTCCCTGATGACATTTCTTTAATCTGTACACTATTCTTTATGAAAGCTCTCAGCATTTACTTTAAGTTTAATAGTGAAATATATATCTAAATATACTTCTGTTTGTAGTTTAAAATATGAATATGTTAAATTTACCTCAGTGTTGTTGTTTTAATTCATATTATATATATCTGATTCAGAGTCTTACTGTGCTGCCATCTGAGAGTTCAAGTTCATTACTCAAACTAAGCTACCTCTGAGCATCATGAGAAGATTTCAAAAAATGCAGATCACCACTCTTAGCTGGTGGTAATATAAAATCTCTTCATTGCTGACATTCATATTTGCTTGCTTGTTTATAAAATTGAATCAAACTTTTATATTTCACATTTACTACAATTTTGTTTCAATCACCTTTAGATGTAGCCATATTTTATTATTTGGCATGTTTTCTAAATGACAAAAGATATTTAAACACTGAAACATAATTTATAATTTTTTGTTTGTTTGTTTGTTTGTTTTGAGAAAGGGTTTCTCTGTGTAGTCCTGGATGTCCTGGAACTCACTCTATAGACCAGGCTGGCCTCAAACTCAGAAATCCCCCTGTCTCTACCTCCCAAGTGATGGGATTAAAGGTATGTGCCACCACTGCCAAGCAATTTGTAATTTTTATTGATTACTTTTTTATATTTCAAGTATTATTTATCTCCCCAGCTTTACCTCTCCAAATCACTGATTCTATTCCTATTTTCCCCTGGCTCTTTGAGAGAGCTCCCCAGCCCATAAACCCATTTGCCCCTCACAGCCATGGCATTTCCCTATAATGAGACAGGCATCCAGTCTCCACAAGATCTTGGGCCTGCCCTTCCTCTGAGGCCAGATAAGGACTCTGCTGCATAAGAAGCTGGAGCCATGGAATCGTCTATGTGTACCCTTTGGTCGGTGGTTTAATATCTGAGAGTTCTGTGGGGGAGGTCTGGTTGGTAGATACTGTTGTTGTTTTTTTTTCATTATTTAAATCAAATGTTCAATGATATCATACCACTCACTCATTTTCTTCAGATTCTCTCTCAAATTTAAGCCCTTTGCCAAAAAGCAAAAGATATCAAAATCCAATATAAAATAAATCTTCCAAAATCAGAAAATAAAAACAACATTCAAAACAATCAAAGAAATCCAAAAATATCACCAATCAAAAACAAAACACAAAAAGAAAAGAAATCGCCAAACTGTGTCCATGTAAATTCACACTCAAGAAAATGAGAAAACTGTTGAGTGAACTTACCTGTTGTTCAATTACTGCTGAACCTTGGTCCTGTCCTAATTGATGTAGCTAGCTTCCCTGTTTCTGAAAAACTAGATTTTATCACGCTTAGTGACTATATGTGAGAGTTCAATTGTTAACCTTTATTCTAGTGCTTCTATTTTCATTTATTTATTCATTTACTTATTTATTTATTCATCCATACATTAATTCTTTTTTAAAATGTAAGAAAATGAGAAATATATTGAAACAACCTAAAGTATTAATACATGAATCAATACTGGTACATAGTTACTACTTGACTCAATTTAACTGTATTTTAATATTTATTAGGTCCCCAAAACCTGTTTGCAGGAAATGATCTACAAGTGGAAAAATAACCCCAGTTAATTAGGATTGGTAAATTAAGATGCCAGCATCCAATGACTAGGAGGAAAGACAGCTACAGGATTTAAGGTTCCCAGCTTTGGGATCATGAGAAACAGGAAGGGCAGAGAGATGATGTAATGTCTAAGGTCTGTGCAGGGGAGAAAAGTAGAGGCACCAGAAGGCAGCTCAGTTATCTACAGATCAGCCAAAACAGAACAAAGAAATGAGTAAATATTAACTCAGAGTGATCTGTGGGAGGTAGATTCTAACAGCATAGAAGTTAGGCTTAGGTATTTTGCTGCACAAGTTCAAGGCTGTGTGTGTCTTTCATTTGGGAACATAAAACATTGACATGGGTAGTCATCCCATTAGAGATGTATATGAAAATTAATACTACACCTATGGTCATGACACTTGGCAAGAAAAATCAACAGAAAAACACAAGCCCAAGATAAAGCCCCAGAATCAGAGACCAACTTATTCATACACTCAAACATCTGATAAAATCCCTCAATTGGAAGTCATAGTACATGTGAGAAGGAACTATGACATTACCAAAGACCCTGCAATGCAGCATTGTAAGTTCTATGTGTGTACTGACATGACATCTCAATTTTAATGAAATTTCTAAGTACTATCATCTACAATGGGGCCTTACTGACAGTTTGGGGTAAGAACCACATAGTCTTAGCAACGGCTTGGGTTGTTTGAAAATTTCTGTTCTATTTATGACAGCCCTTTTGGCTCATAACTCAACTAAATATAATCCAGTTCCAGTAGAGGAAGCTTTGTTTTTGCATCAATGCTGCTGACTATAGTGTAGCTGTCATCTTGGTATTGTCAAATCCTAATAAAAAACTGCTCTAGAGAAATGAGACTGCTATTTAATAAAAAACCTGTGGCAGACAGAGCAAATAAAACCCTTCATAAGAAGGGACATGCTGGAATTCCCCAAACTCCAGCTATGAGTCAGATGTTTGTGCTGTTTGTGCAAGAGACATGTTCCTGCTCTAAAGCATCATCACTGTCTCAGTTTAGCAGTGCTTCTTCATCTGAAAGGAGGATGAGTCATGTTGGGAATTAGTTCTGCTGCAGAATGAGAATATAAGTCTCATTATAGTTATTTGGGGTACACACAATGAAGAATTGCTGTGGCCAGGAGAGATATCACTTGGCGACCTAATTTGGAAAGTAGATTCTAAGTTTAGGCTTAGGTATTGTGCTGCATAAGTTTTATTAAATGTCAAGGCTGTAGAAAAAAGGACCATTGGCATGGGTAGTCACCACATGAGATATTTATTTAAAAATTACTACTACTACTATGATTATGGTATTTAGAACAAAAAATCAACAGAAAGACATGTGCCACAGACAAGACACAAATATCAGAGACTCAATTATTTTTACACTCAAACAACCCATATAATCCCTTAATTGGAAGTCATAGTATATGTGAGACGGACCTAGGACATTACCAAAGATGCTGCAATGTAGCAGTGTAAGTTCTATGTCTTCACTGACTTGACATCTCAATTTTAATGAAATGTCTAAGTATTGTTATCAACAATGGGGAATACTGTCAATTTGGGGAGAGATCCTTATAGATTTAGAAAGAACTTGTGTTGTTTTCAAATTTCCATTCTATTTATGACAGCCTTTGTGGACCACAACTCAATTAAATGCAAACCTCTCTTCCCATTGATGTCCATCAAAGCCATCCTCTTCTACATATGCAACTGGTACAATGAGTCCCTCTATTTGGTTGGTGGTTTAGTCCCTGGGAGCTCTGTGAGGTCTGGTTGGGTTGATATTGTTGTTCGTCCTATGGGGTTGCAAACACATTTAACTTCTCCATTCCTTTCTCTAACTCCTCCATTGGTGACCCAGTGCTCAGTTCAATGGTTGGCTACAAGCATCTGCCTCTGTTTTTGTCAGTCTCTGCCAGAGCCTCGAATAAAACAACTATATCAAGCTCCTGTCAACATACACTTCTTGATGTCCACAATAGTGTCCAGGTTTGGTGATTATATTTTGGATGGATCCAAATGTGAGGCATTTTCTAGATGGCCTTTCCTTCAGGCTCTGCTTCACCCTTTGCCTTTGCATTTCCTCCCATGAGAAATTTGTCTTCCCTTCTAAGAAAGACCAAAACATCAACCCTTTAGTCTTCCTTTTTGTGAGCTTTATGTGGTCTGTGAATTTTATCCTTGGTATCTGAGCTTTTGGGCTAATATGCACTTATCAGTGAAACCATGTCATATGGGTGTTCTTTTGTGATTGGGTTAGTTCACTCCTCATGATAGTTTCTAGTTCAATCCATTCCAGTCAGCTTCTGATAGAGTCTCTCATAGTACAGCCATGCTAGGCTCCTGTCTACAAACAAAACATGGTATCATTGATAGTGTCAGGGTTTTGGGGCAGGGCCCAAACTCTAACATTTCTTTTTCTTTGTCTTGTATATGAGCTACAAGTTTCCTCTCTTCTGTGATTATACCTGGAATGAAAGTAAGATTGTGATCTCTAGAATATTATAGAGATGTCTGTCTCAAAGATAAGCAAAGTGCTCAAGTAAACATTTGTTAAAAACACTCTTTGTGTAGGATACTGACATATTCATAAATATCTTTTATAATGGATTAATTTGTGTATATCATCATATCACTTGGGGAAAATGATACAGTTGTGCAGCAAACTTTACTTAGCAGCAAAGAGTTATAATTAGAAAGGCACAGACAGAAATGTGTGTTTTATTAGAGACAGCCAGGATCTAAATCAAGTATCCAGGTACATAATCAGTCTCTAATAACCACAAACTGTTTTTCTGTATTGTTAACTGTAGTCTGAACACAGAGTAAATTGTATTTTCACTGTCTTACTCTTTCACTTTCCATTCTTCTGCTGAAACACACAGGGAAAAAAATAGATCAATTAGCAACATGGAGAGAGTTGAATAATATTACTGCAGGGTTGTTCTTTTCATTTTTTTTTTGGATTGAGATCTCTCTCCTGATTGTTTTTTTAAGCCATTTCCCATTTGATTATACATACTCCCTAAACAGAGGCAACCAGAGCCAATAAATATCTATGTACTCAAGGCTTTTATAGCCATGCTTCTGGCTATGGTACATTTGTTAGCTTGATATAGCTAAATCTTGATAAGAAACTGCTCCAGAGAAGAAAGATTGCTATTTCTTCAGAAACCTGTGGCAGATAGAGTAAATAAAAGCCCATCATAAGAAAAGACATGCTGTAATTCTCCAAAGTGCAGCTATGAGTCAGACGCTTCAGCCTTCTTTGCAGGAAATATGTTTCTGCCTCTGAAGCATCATCGCTATCTCAATTTTGCTGTGCTTCTTTATCTGAAATGAGGATGAGTCACTTTTGAAATTAATTTCTGATGAAAAATGAGGATGTACGTACTTCTCATTAAATTTGTTGGGGCACTCACCATAAACAATTGCTATGGTCGGAAGAGTTCTCAGTTGGGGACCTAAGATGCTCTGAAAGATTTGAGCTATAGTCTTTGGAAAACAATATTACACATGATATCTGATGGCCTCTGGGGCCATAGAAATATAGCAGTAATATTCTTACTTATTATGGTTCTCTTGACTTCAAGAGCTCCAGACATTCTTCTTTTCATTACAAGTTTGAGAGTCAAGTTTAAATTGTAACTGCTATTTGCAAAATAGTACCTTTTATAATCTATTCTCTCTTCCTTGTCTACCAATCCCTTTTTTGAGGTTAAGCAAGGTATAAGAGTGGTGGAAAATCAACTGTCTGTGCTGTTCCATACTCTTATATTTCCACTTAAAGAAATTTACCCAGAATATTTTCTTGTCTCACTTTAGCAAGGAATCTCCTCTGACCCATCAGTACCTCTTCATTAACATTGTGTTCATGGTAATTTCTTATGTTTGGTATATCATTTGTGTTTTTACAGTTTTACAACTTTGCCTGCGTTCTTTCTGGAAATACAAAATCTTCTCCAATTTAATTTGTTATATATTATGTGGTGTTCTGTGACCTTTGAAATTTTATTCTATTAAACTTCTGTTCCTTGTGGATCATTGTACAGGATAATATCGTAGTGCCATCTAAGATGTTCAATTGAGATATACCAATGATATTTAATAGACCAAAGCAACAATAAAAGTATTGCAATATTTAGAAGTATTAGAGGCAGAAGTTTTCACACCTCTCAGAATAATATATTTTCAAGAAAAAGCTGGTAAAGATGAATATATATACATATAGGTGTAAATATAACTATGGAAGTAAAAGATATAGAAATAGAAAAGGGAAGGGAAAGGGATGGGAACAAGATTCAATTTATTATGGTGCACAGCATGATTTAAAGGCTTCTCTTTCATTATATATTTAAACAGGAAAAGAGTAAACCTCCAGGGTCTTACTCTGTCTATTTGGGAGTTGACATGATCTCTTTTATGAGCATGAGAGCCTAGGCTATTTGCGCAAATCAAAAGTCGTATCACATTTCAGCTTGGTAACTTCTCAAGAGGATGACAAATTTACAAAATGCAGAAACTTAGAAATTGACAAGGAGTATTGCATTAATTTTACTTTGTATTCTCCCCAACATTCAAAAGTGATTATATTAAAACTGATAAGGATTTTGATAGCTTTAAACAATATTTGGCTAAAATACTATATTTTAACTGAGATAAAATTATCTAAACTATGTTTTATCTTACAATGTCCTATAAAAACTTTCACCTTAAATTTTTAAAGGAGAAATAAGAAGTAACACAAAAGTTATTTAAGCTATATAGAGAGCTTTAACTTAAGTAATGGTGGTATGTTATCCAGATATAAATCTAAAGTTGACTGCTCTTATTTAATAATCATGTGTTTTGGTTTAAAAGGAAAATGAAATGTTGAGTTAACATTATGTATGTTACTTTTGTATAGAGTATCATACATCATTAATCTTTATATTTTATTAATAATGAAGGTTTGAAAAATTTATGTTTCATCCATGGTGTCACACCTTCTTTGGTGAAATGTCTATCCATGCAGTTATCTTGTTCAGGCAAACCATTTATTTGGTAACTTGACCATGGTATTGTATACAATTTGAACAATGTACACTCATCAGTTGTGTGATAAAACATATGTTATTTCATTGAATGACCTGCCATTCTTCATGATATGGATTCTTAATTTTATTTTATTGCTTATGATAGTATTCTTTCCTTTTTGTTGCTATGTGGTCATTAATATTTTATGAGTAGAATTTTTGGTGTTTATAAATGGGAGAAAGAGGACAAGTTTAGTAATTGAGGAAAAGTTTTGAAAAAACTAGGTTATGTACAAATCTGTGCATGGGTCTGGATGTTATAGGTCCATACCAGTTGTCTCACAATATGACTCAAGTTGTTACTCTGCAGACCACACTTACTAAGCAGGTGGCAGAGTGAAGATCTAGACTAACATTTTTTAATAGATATTTTATTTAGTTACATTTCACCTGTTATCCCCTTTTCTACTTTAATTTCCACAAACCACCTATCCCACCTGCTCTCCCCTTGCTTCTATGAGGGTGATCCCAATCACCCATGTACTCCCAACTCACAGGTCTAGTATTCCCCTACACTGAGGCATTGAGACTTCACAGCACAAAGGGTCTTCCCTCCAATTGGTGCCCGACAAGATCATCCCCTGCAAAATATGCAGCTGGAGCCATGGGTCCCACCATGTAAACTCTTTGGTTGGTGATTTATTCCCTGAGAGCTCTGGGAGGTCTAGTTGGTTGATATTGTTGTTCTTCCTATGGGATTACAAACTCCTTCAGCTCTTCCAGTCCTTGCCTTAACTACTTTTTGGGGGTCCCTATGCTTAGTCTGATGTTTGGCTGCAAATATGTGAATCTGTATTGGTCAGGCCCTGGCAAAGCCTCTCAGCAAGCAGTTATATCCGACTCCTGTTAGCAAGTGCTTCTTGGAATCACCAATAGTGTTTGGGAGGTTGTGATATACAAAGGATTAGGAAATTGAACACAGGTGTGTAGCAATGCGGGATAGAGAACTGGGATTAGTCACCTGAAAGTTCAAAAGTCCCAGATGCCAGAAAAGCTAGAGGCTCACAGGAACCAGAGCTATGACCCAAGAAAGGGGATTGAGAACTAGTAGAGACTATATCCAAAAGTTAGGCAAAGCCTCAGGTCGAGGAATGAGAACACTCATTCATCTCCAAAATTTTAAACAAGTATTGCTCCTGAATAAAGGAAATACAGGGACAGAGAGTGGAGCAGAGACTGATGGAATGACCATACAGAGCATTCCCTACCTTGGAATCCATCTCATATAGCCTGTGGTTTTATAATGAGTAGTCTGAGATTTTTTTGTAATATTCACTTGTCATTGAATACATACCCTGTGTGTTCCTTTGTGATGGAATTATTCACTCGGGATGATAGTTTCCAGTCCCATCCATTAATGCAAAACCTTTTAAATTTCATTTTATTAAAGGATTAGTCTTCTGTCCTTCCCAAAAAATTATTTCATGTTTCATCCATATGACTGCTCTCCATAATTAAATTTCTTGGAGATTTTCTTCCATGATTTTAGATGTTCTCTACTCAAGGTAATTACCTGAGTAGCAATTGTGAAGAAATAATTTGATGTGAAAAGGACTGTCTTACACCCTTGAGAGGACCTCCTGAGTGAAGGGACAAACACAACCATGATGAGTATAGTTGGAATTCACAGTCTGTTTTCCCCTCCTGCAGTGTTAAAGAGAATGAGATGATTATGTTCCCACGAAGTTGTGAGATTTTTAACTTTTATGTCTATTAGAGATTTCTCCTGTATAAACTAGAAAGGAATCTTATGCCTAGGAATGCAGGCCACAGAAGCAATACACTTCCCGGTAACAGCAGAGTCCTCCTTGATACAACAGGTAATTGTCAATGTGGACAATCAGTCTTCTTTTTTAATCCCCTCTTACCCCACACTCAATTCCTGGTACATGTACTTTGAATAGATTAATACAGGTCACCAAATCTAGGCTGTTTGACCAAAAAGAAATGATCATAATTTGCTTATTTCAGCAAGCAATAATATTGAGTTTTATAGATGTACTAACATTTTTTATAACAATTGTGCTTTGATTTCAAGGTGAGTAATCCCTGAAGTTCAAGAAGAGTTGACTTGGAGTAAATTTGGAGGAAAGGACTTTGTTCCAGACTTACATTCCTGAGGAAATTTCAGTCTTTCCTGAGAAACCACAGGGTAGCTAACAGCTAGTCCTTTTCCTTCTTCAAGAGCTAAGAAAACAAATCATGATCATAGTGCCTAAAAGCATTGTCACCACAGTGCTGCTGCTGGTGCATTGTTGGGAACTTGTGTCTTTACTTTGCTGTCAGTTCAAAATGGGAAGTGAAGGATACCTTTGTAGGAGGAAACAGGTATAACAGGTATAATGTAGAGTCTATATAGGTATACTGCCTAGCAGATAATAGCTAATCCAGTGTAGATATCCCAACACTTACATGAACCGATTATCTGTTCCAGCTTTCCTCCTCTTTTATTATATGTAAAAAGAACCCAACTTGCCTTGCAAAGAACTTAGTTTTAGAGTTATGCATATTAATTTTACCTAAGTATATGGTAACAAAAATAACTATTGAGCCTTCGGGGGTAGCTCAGTTATAGAAAACATGAATAAATACATTATGTTCTAGGTTCTTTAACAACAAAAGAATTGTCAATCTAAGGGAAATGAAATTACTTTGTCTAAAGGAGCCTCAATTTTTTGCCCAGTATTTTTACTCTAACATTGTGATATCTAGTCATCATAGCTCATGTTGGTTCGTGTATCAAAGATCCACCATATACTAGACTATCTCCTTTCAAAAACATGAAGAATAAAAAATTATAATTAGCATGTTTGTGTGGGAGATTGACATTTTAGGGCCTCATGGGATTTTAATTCTTATTCTCTCTAATAATTTTCTAAACATTTATGTGGCATGAAATATTCATTTTCTCTATGCTGCAAGCTTTCTTTTTTCCAATAATGCATTATTTATGGTTTCATTTTCATTTTCCCGTTTCTTTGTCATAAGCAAGGTCATCATTCCAAAATTGATATAATCTACATAAATGAATTAAATTTTGGAATTATTGCTTATTTAATAATATTGGGTTATGTGAACACATACTCCACATTTTCTGTTTGTTTGTTTACTTGCTTTCTTGTTATTGTTTAAAAGGTAGCTATTATACAGCCAATGAGAGATTAGAATTTATTTAAAATTATAAGAATTGAATAAAGAAATCTTTTTCAAAACATCTCTAGAAAGAAAAAGGTGGTTGCATCAGGTTATAGTCACAACTGTTCAGTCTTGCAGTATCATAAGTTCCAGAAGAGTTTAAGAACTGTGTCTGTGAAGTGAGACTTCATTATTCTGAGCACTGAGACAAATCATGTTTCTAAATTCTTGATTCCTTTGTTCAGAAGTGATGTATAGTATCTAGTTTCACTTTTATCCTGCTCCTCACCTATGTTTTTACTTTAAAATCTATCCCAAATTTTATCTCTATTTTTGTATATATAGCAAGGGCCCTTCCATGACGTGAAATCACTGTTATGGTATTGGTATATAGAATTCTTGAAAATGTCTGTGCGTCATACCATAGATGAAACTTTCTATGTTTATGATGAAAGGAACTGTCACTTTTTTATGCAATTTAGACAAATCCTGTCAATAAATATGCCATCGTAGAAGTTCCATTTAAAAGTGATTGCTATCTTCACAGGTGCAACTTGATCTAATTTTGAACTATTGTACTCATGTTTGTGTAATAAAATATAATATGGGATTGTGAAATTAACAGACAATTCATTTTGAAACCTGGAGAATTGTGAGCTAATAGCGATGTCCTTAATGCAGTCACACCATTTGTGAAAACTTGGCGACTAAATTTGAAAGGACCAGTTAGCTACACGTAATTAGTTTGTGTTATCTTTTTCTATATCACGTCCCCTGGATACACGTTTGATGATTAAAAATGTATCCACTGCATCTCAGAAAGACCTCAAACTTGTTCATTTGCTGTTCATACAGGAATTTGCTGAGCACCAAATACAGACACGTGAGGAAAAACTCTACCTTTCGACAGATAATTTTTATAGTTTTCCTGGGACTGATGCAAATGGCTGTCTTACACAGGCCTTTTCTCTAAGCCATAAGAGTAAGATATTGGCAAGTTCATCTGTGTTGGCTTATGAAAGATGATCCAATCTTGGATTCTTGACTAAGAGATGGTTATCTGAGTGTTCATACATCCACCTGTTATATGCAAGTCTTGCCTAAAATAACATTGTCTGCACTAGGTGTAGCATGTACTTGTCAGGAAATTATAATGGAGAAATTTTTCATAATTATAACTACTTAAAATTTGTTATCTCTACTAAGGAAATATGTTCTGGTAGAGCTTTTGTGTTGGAGCTGTGATGATCCAGTAAATGGTCCATTACCTTTGCTTTAAATAATCCCAAGAACCTTGTTTGTTCCTCAAGCAAATTTTGGTGAAATGTTATAGATTTGTTTGCCATTAAGTATAGCATGAGACATTATTTATGTCTCTCATCAGAAAAATTAATTTTATTTAGCAGCACTCTGGGTATTTTTGTAATAATTACAAGTCCAAGGATGATTTTTTCAAGATGTTGAGAATTGGTTTTTCAAATGCTTGTCGTATATTATAGAACCTATCTCATAGAACAGGCTTTGTTCACTTGGCTCTTGAGTTTTTCTTCCATGCTTAGAATGTTCTCAGAGTTGTAGTGTAGGACTGTGCTGACACCAAGTAGTTAAATTTTCTATGTATTTTATGACATAACTAATCAATATAAAAATGTTCATTGACCAGGGGTTAGATCTATGCTTACCAACTGTTAATAGTTTATAAGTAAATTGTTGGGAAATAAGCTGCTTTACAAACATTAAAGTAGAAATTTTTATTTCTATTATTTTTATTATTATTTAATTCATGACCACCACATGTATACACAGGCTTCTAGGCTTATTGTCCCAGACATGAATATATTGTGGACCTTATGTTGATTTACATAGCTGCTTCTGACACCCTGGATGTTATGTCAATATTGTATCATTGAAATATCTTTAATTTGTTAACTTTGTGACTAACTGACTTTTCTGTGCTTGAATTTTAAAGATTTTATTTCATTTGAAATATGCATAGCATCTTTGGATGTTAAATGTGGGAATACTCATATAGCAGGTGTCAAGGTCATTTTCAGTTCAAATTCTTCAAATAGGATGTCCAAAGTGTGTACTGTCTTCATAAGTTGGATTTTGCCCTTAATATCATGAAGACAACAAAATAATGAAACAGTGCACTATATTATTTTTCAAATTTTCTGCAATCCTCTTACTTTCATACAGTTACAAAGAAGCTTTATATATTACAAAGATGTTTACCTAGAATAATTTATATTAAAAATTAACATACATATTTTAAATTATTTACATATACATGCACATAAACTTGCATATATGAGATGTATACTTTAAATAAAAATAAGATTATGTTTACCTATGGCTTTGACGTTCATGCTCTGTTTTCCTTATTTTGATCCTTTCTTTTTTTAATTTTTATTGGTTATTTTATTTAATTACATTTCAAATTATATCCCCCTTCACCAGTTTGCCTCCACAAACCTCCATTCCCCCTCAACCGCCCTGCCCTACCTCCCTAACATTTCCCCTACATTGAGGCATTGAGCCTTCACAGGACAAATGGACTCCCTTCCTATTGATGCTGGATAAGGCTATCCACTTCTACACACCCAGCTGGAGCCATGAGTTTCTTCATGTGTATTCTTTGGTTGGTGGTTTATTCCCTGGGAGCAATGTGTGTCTGGTTGGTTGATATTGTATTTCTTCCTATGGGGTTGTGAACAATTTTAGTTCCTTCAGTCCTTCCCCTAACTCCTAGGTTGGGGACCCAGCAGTTAGACTAATGGTTGGCTGCAAGCATCTGCATCTGTATTGGTAAGGATCTTTCGGAACCTCACAGGAGACAGCCATATCAGGCTCCTGTCAACAAGCACTTGCTAGTATCAGCAATTGTAACTTGGTTTTGGAGCTGCATATGGTATGGTTTTCCAGTTGGGGCAGTCTCTGGATGGCTGAAATTCCTTCAGCCTCACCTCCACTCTTTGTCCCTGCATTTACTGTAGACAGGAGAAACTCTGAGTTAAAATTTTTGAGAAGAGTGGTTATCAATAACCCTCAACTGGAAACGATACCTAACCTCTGGATATGGTTTCTACAGGTTCTCGTTCTCATTCATTGGATATTTCAGCTAATGTCATCCCTGTTGGGTCCTGAAAGCCTCTTGTTTTCCTGGCATATTGCTTAACCTCAGTATTGTCTTTTTATTACCTGTTCTCAGGCTTTCCTAATTGAACATCCTTCAAGAGTTCAACTCAGAGTTCTTCAGGTTATTCAAGTGTTAGCTTTTGATAAGCACCCTAGAAAAAGACAAAATAAAGTATTTTTTTTTACTTCTCTTATCACACCTCTCCATGAAGAAACACATATCTGTCAGTCCTCACATCCCTGTGGTTCTTGTCAGGTAAACACTTTTCATTTTTTCATGTGTATATAGTGACAATTTTTTTCTTTTGAAGTGAAAATTAATTTTTTGTGTTACATATCTGTGGATTATATTTGAAGTATTGTTTTTCTAGCAACTATCATTATATTTTCTAAAATAAAAATGTATCTTTTTCTAGTAAACAAATCATGCAGTCAAACCTATAAATTAACATATGGATCTAGATGGAGACATGACCATCTGAGTTTCAAGGAAACTTCTTCAAAAAGATCTCCATCTGGAATCCTGAACAGAGAAACAAGTGATAGTTACAGGGATCAATACATTCTTTTGTATCTGGGTTATCTCACTCAGGCTGATACTTTCTAGTTCCGTCCACTTTCCTGCGAATTTCATGAAGTCATTGTTTTTAATAGCTGAGTAGTAGTCCACTGTGTAAATGTACCACATTTTCTATATCCATTCTTCTCATGATGAACATCTGAGTTGTTTCTCGAGCCAATCACGGGGCAAGCAGATGGGACTTCCCTGTTGGATAGGGGGAAGAGAGTAAGCAGGAGGGAGAGAGGGTCCTTTTGTATCTGAGACAGCATAATGGCAAGAAGTAGCTACTAGAGTCTTCCGGTTTATGGCAAATCTTCCAGGATTCACCACTGGAAGATGTAGAATTAATATGGTTTACAAAATGAGCATTCTAATTGTTCCACCCAGAGACTGAGTTACAATTATTTCTGAACTAAGTTTTTGTGGTGTTTTTCTTCTTGTGGTAACTCTATTGACTTCAAGAGAGAAATGTACAGCAGCAGAGTGTGGGTTTGCCTGATGTGTCTGACAAAGGCTGTGGTGGTTTTGAAGGACAGGAAGGGTGTGGCAGTGACCTGCCAGTGGGAATTTAGTAAGCTAGGTGGATAGATTTTGGAGCTCTATTGCCATGGGGCCTGCCAGTTCTGACAATAGTGCAGGAACTGCCAATCAGTTTAATACTTCCCACTACAAATATACACATTCCCTAATATATTTTACTGTACAACCATACATCTAGGTGTGCAAGATTACATACAGTAGCATTTTCACAGAAAACAATGACTGAGACTATGAAACTTTAACAAGGAAAGATGTAAGTCATACTGGAAAGGGTTATCTAATTCGGGGTGAAAGCTATAATAGTTCTAATGGTAATCAGATTAGTAATTCATGAAATGACATGGAGACATTTGCAATTACACTGTTCACCAGTAAGATAATAGTAATTCCTTACCTTTATAAGAATTCTAACTGAATAGACCACAGGAGTTTTATAATAATAGAGAGTGTTAAAGGTAGAAATATATTATGAGGGATAGGATAGAAATAAAACTGAAAAAATCCATTATCTCAAATATAGTTGTCCAGAATTTACAAAAGAATAACACCACATACTCAGAAGAAAACAGTGTAAATGAAACAGAGCCTCAGTATTTTACCTTTTCTGGTTCTCCTGACCATGTTGAATTGATTAGTTGTTTCTATATTTTAAGCACCTACTCTATTGCTTATCTGAGAAGCTCTGAAAATTATTACTTTATCGAATTCAGTAACCTTATTTAATTCCAAGTCTTGTCTTTCCTGTACAGGGACTGTCATTTGAAAAAAAAAAAAAACCCTTTTGATGGCTAAAGACTTTGAGACATTTTTCCATTTTCCCAGCTGGGAGTCCCACAAGAACACAAAGCTAGACACCCATAATGTTAATGCAGAAGATCTAACTCAGATCATAAAGCATCTGCTGTAGGATCTTCAGTCTCTGTGATCCATTATGAGCCTGGCTAAGTAGATTCTGTGTGCTCTCTTTTTATAGTATCCTTGTCAACACATGCTCCTACTTGTCTTCTTCTCCCTTTTCTGTGGGCTTACCCTGAATCTCCCTGGTTTTGCATTGTTTATTTTTTCCTACTGGGTTACTTTGTTCAGATATAGTATGAGGGTTTGTGACCTCATATCATTGTAACTTGTTCTTCCAGGTTTGATTTAGACTTTCATTTTTTCTGAAGAAAAATGGAAGAGGAGTGAATCTTGGTGACAGAATTTTCAGGAAAGAGATCTGGGGTGGGAGAAAGTGCTTATGGGAGTAAGAGTTTCCTTTTACGCATTTTTATCAAATTCAAAATATAAGCAAGCAAATACACAATGGGTAAATAATTCACCTCATATATCTAGATTTTGTTGATAGTGGAATGCTTAATTGTTGATGTCAGAATAACTGGAAAATGAAAAAAAAGATAAATGCCAATGTACAAGAGGGAAGAAAACCAAGCAGCTAGCAAAAAAAAAAAAAAAAAAAAAAGTTCCATGTCATTTAGATTTTATAAACAATGAAGTAGCTGGAGTTGTTAGAAAATAAATATATGTGTAAGACCAAGTGAGACAGTATCATTTGCAACACCCCGCCAAAGTAGAGTGTTTGTTTGTGCTTTTATTTGTTATTGCCAGGCCTTGTGTAGTACCTAACTTGGGAGTACTGTAAATGGTTCCATATTTTAGAAGTTGGAGTGCCACAGTCACAAAGTTGAGAAATCTGTTGTCTCTTTAGTTGAAGTAAATTTATTTGTTCCTATTATTCAGTATTTTAATGCTTCAGAGAGGACACAGGGCTTTATATATTTAATCAAACTTTCTTTGATAAGTCACATACTTGCTTATTTTTATTAATATTTTGTTTCTAGTGTCTTTATTAAGGCCAGAAGATTCTTTGCATATACAAACAGGAAGAAAGGATGCTGAAGGGGAGAAGGGGACACATGTTTAGAAGGACGACTGCAAGGGTATGACTATCATCTGCCAGAGAGTCCAGCCAAACAAACCCTGCTCCTGTTCCATTTTTATCCATTACGGTTGTTGAATTTTATCCCATATGTGACCACCAAGAAATTATAGACACAGGATCCTAAGTGTGCATCACCACTGTGGTAGTAAAACTTTGAGGCAGAAGATTCATGACACTCTTTCTGAGTCATTGGACACACAAGTAATAGCTCCATTTACCTCTGTGATTCTGTACAAATAAATCCCATAAGGGCAGACATTCCCCAACTTTTTTCTTTCATTTTTTTATTGTCATTTTCATTTTATTTATTTATTTATTTATTTATTTATTTAAACTAACTTTTTATTGGATATTTTATTTACATTTCAGATGTTATCCCCCTTACCCCATTTTTCCCCACCCAAAAACCCCATCCCATCCTCTATCCTCCTAGTTCTATGAGGATGTGTGCCCCCCCACCTCCCTATCCTCAAATTCTCCCACATTCGGTGTCCAGCCTTCATGGGAGCAAGGATCTCCTCTCCCACCTATGCCTGACAAAGCCATCCATACCTACATATACAACTAGAGCCATGGGTCCCTCCCTATGTGCTCCCAGGCTTGTGGTTTAGACCCAGGGAGCTCTGATTTGTTGGTATTGTTGCTCTCCTCATGGGACCTGAAATCCTTTCAGCTCCTTTAGCTACTTCTCTCTAACCCCTCCATTGGGAACCCCTTAATCACTTAAGTGGTTAGCTGTGAGCATATGCCTCTGAATATGTCCGACTCTAGCAGATCTCTAAGGAGCCAGCTATATCAGGCTCCTGCAGCATGAACTTCCTGACATTCACATCAGCATCTACCTTTGGTGATTGCACATCGGATGGATACCTAGGTGGAATGGTCTCCGGATGGCCCCTCCTCCCATCAAAGGGATACAAATAGGAAAGGAAGAGGTCAAAATATTACTATTTGCAGATGATATGATAGTATACTTAAGTGACCCCAAAACATCCACCAGAGAAATCCTAAACCTGATAAGCAACTTCAGCAAAGTGGCTGGTTATAAAATCAGCTCAAACAAATCAGTTTCCTTCTTCTACTTGAAAGATAAACAGGCTGAGAAAGAAATTAGGGAAATGAAACCCTTCACAATAGTCACAAATAATATAAAATACCTTGGTGTGAATCTAATCAAGCAAGTGAAAGTTCTGTATGACAAGAACTTCAAGTCTCTGAAGAAAGAAATAGAAGAAGATCTCAGAAGATGGAAATATCTCTATTGCTCATGGATTGTCAGGATTAATATAGTAATAATGGCCATCTTACCAAAAGCAATCTATAGATTCAATACAATCCCCATTAAAATCCCAACTCAATTGTTCCCAGAGTTAGAAAGAGAAATTCTCAAATTCACTTGGAATAACAAAAATCCCAGGATAGTGAAAACTATTCTCAAAAATAAACAAACTTCTGGAGGAATCACCATCCCTGACCTCAAGCTGTACTACAGAGCAATAGTGATAAAAACTGCATGGTATTGGTACAGACGCAGGCAGGAAGATCAATGGAATAGAATTGAAGACCCAGAAATGAACCCACACACCTATTATCGCTTGATCTTTGACAAAGGAGCCAAAACTGTCCAGCGGGAAAAGGATAGCATTTTCAACAAATGGTGCTGGTTCAATTGGAGGACAACATGTAGAAGAATGGAAATCAACCCATTCTTATCTCCTTGTACAAAGCTCAAGTCCAAATGGATAAAAGACCTCCACATAAAACCAGCTACACTGAAACTAATAGAAGAGAAGGTGTGGAAGAAACTTAATACTTGGGCACAGTGGAAAAGTTCCTAAACAGAACACCAATGGCTTATGCTCTAAGAACAAGAATTGACAAATGGGACCTCATAAAATTGCAAAGTTTCTGCAAGGCAAAGAACAATTTTTTTCTATACCAAAACAAAATTGGCTCTTCTAATTCATCCAAGTCACCTGTTTTTGCTTACCAGACCCTGCCAACCTTGAACTGATTTTTGGTAGATATTATTTTTTATTAGCTCATCAGAAAACTTTAAGACTACTGAAAGCTGAAAATACTGAGAAATTTGAGCATTTCCCCTTTACAAACCACTTAGACACATAGGGATTCACTTAGCTATTCACAATATATTGTCCTAAAATCTGAATATGGAATCAGAACCTTTTAATCAAAAGAGTGACCATCACATCACCCATTCCCAGGTGTATCTTGGGGAGTCTATCCTATACCACCCATCACAAGGAAATTAGTTCCGTGAGATTGTTTTCAAGGTGCATGCTTGCTCCCTGGATTATTCAGGAGAAATCATCTCACAACTATAAAAGATACAACCACATAGCTCCATGGTCAGAGAATTTTTGTGTTCCCCCCCTTTTTTTTTTTGCTGGATGTGAAAACTGACTGAGGTTTCCAAATATACTAGTCCTGGTGAATTCTGTCCTCTTAGGTGAGAAGAATTTATGAATTAAGTATAATCATGTCTTTCTCAATGATTGTCAATCAGGTATTTTACCTTGAGTAGAAATCTTCTAAAATCATGGATGGGAATCCACAAGAACATTAATATTGGGAATTCTGATCATCTACACAAAACCTGAGCTTGTTTCTATGGAAGGACAAAAGACTCATCCTCAAGCCTGACTGCATAGGGGTTGATGTCAAAAGTATCCCCTCTCCAGGAAAAAGACATCGGGACGGGTATGGCCCTCATGCCTCACTGGACAACAACAGGGGGACTGGAGCCATTACAATGTCCCCTTCAAATACTGGAGGTAAGGCCTCTATCCCCGCATTTGCAAGTTTAGAATTGCCACAGCCCTTCTATACTTAGAGAAGGGAGGAGATGTCAGGGGCAGCCCTGCTTACCCACTGAAGGCCTAAAATCAGCCATAGGCCTAAAATCAGCAATAGGCCTGTCATACATGTATACTAACAACAAGTCTTGGGTCTCAGTGGAAAAACATCGAAACAGATGTCTATAAGCTAATGTAAACAGGCAGCTTTTGTGGAAATTTACAAGGTTGAGTAGTCATAGACCTTGTAAATAAGTAGCCTGGGCAGACAATACCAACTTAGATAAGGACAAGCGAGTCATAGGCAGAGTCATAGTGACTTGTCCCCTGAACCTTCACCCAGTCAATACCCAGTTCTGATGATATCTGTATTCCTCCTGATCACCCACACTCCATTGTCATTCCCTTCCCCACATCCTGCCTTTCTGTGTTTATAACCCCTGTGTGAATGAATTACGATTTGAGAAAAAATAAATTATAAAAAAAAGACTCCTCCCTAGAGAGAGCCAAAGTACCAAGGCATGTGTTATCAATTATGGACAGACTGACCCTAAGTCTAGGATTCTGCTGAGTAAGATTTGGGTTAAATGTCTGAAAATCCCCATGTTCCTCAAGTTTTCTTTTTGTTCTTATATAGAAATGTTTAACAGGGCCTTTGGACCAAGAAATGTCTCTCAGAGAGAAGAATCCTCCACATCCTGTTACCTGTTACCTATTTCTTTGACCATATTCTTTACTCCATCCCCGATGAAATAACTACATCCATCTTTTGAAAATAATTTAATTAAAAATAGGAAAGAAATATTAAATTGGCCTTGGCACAATTTCCTGTTGTTTGTTGTTTACGCATCTCACATTAAGATTTAGGTAAGAGAATGGTTACGAGTTTTGCTCTTTCATTTCTACAAGGAATTAATGAAAGAGCAATTCCAACTATTAACTTTTTCATCACAAATGTAATATTTGATGCAATTATCTACTTCATTCTTACATTAAAAAAAAACAAATCCTACCAAATATGCAATAATAAATTTAGGACTTATTCTTACATAATATCTACATATAATAATAAGCACAATTTTTAAATAATGGAAAATTTAAAACATGCAGTAAATTTTATACTTTTTATTAAGATACAACTTTTTGAGGCTTTTTAATCAATTTATTCCCCATTGCCTATATATAATCAGTGTCTATATGGACCTCATATTGTAGAAGTGGGATGATATTTAGAAAGATTTCATACTTCTTTGAGCACTTGCCTTTTTAAGAATCCACAAGAATATTTCAGGTTGTGGTAAGGAAGTAGTGAGGTATTTAAGAAAACAGTATGTGTGATTGCATATGACTAGCCATGTTAAAACTTCTTATTGCTTAATATGCCTACTTACATGAATTATATTTGGGTTCATGCAATAAAATATTTATGTACCATGTTTTTCCCTTTTAAAAATAGATTCCTCAGCTACCAAATATCATGGAATGATAAAAGATGTTTTAGAAAAATTTCAGTTACCAAATGTTTAGGCCCTTAGTGTTTTTTTTTTTTTTTAAAAAAAACTTATACTACTTATAGCTATATATGTAACAAACATAAGTCCTTATCAGGCTTAACATAATCACAATTGAATAATGTTGAAAATCCAAATAAGAACAGTATAGAAATCCTTGACAATTTCTTGGTTTCTGCTCTCTCCATCTAGATCAAAGTGATCCATTCAGGCACTGATCGCTTTAAGCTCCCAGGGCTAACCATCTACTGAAATTTGTTCCAAGTTTTGAGTTGTTCAGATAGCCAAGTTCCTCATGCTCATGAAGAACAAAGCAACTCCTGCTTAGACAACATGAGAACTCCTGAATTTGTGCTTTCCTAATGTAAAGCTATTACAAATGAAAGCCCTTGGGTAAAGCTGTGCAAAATAGCAAATCATATGTTGTTTACTTCTCTATTTTCCCCTTTCTTCATTTCTCTCTCTTTATTCTTTATATTTACAACAACATTAATTTACTAATGTCAAGTTTTGATATCAATGGGACATTTGGTGAGACTTACATATGTCTTACTTTGATATGTATTACTAATGCGGTACTTGAATTGCTTCTTGTGTTATTAGAGCTGTCTGTACTACATATAAATTGGACATTAGTTTTTATATTAAATTCATTCCCTAATAGATGTTCCAAAGCAAGGAAATCTTGGACAGAATGAAATTATAGAGGACACCACAGAACACTAAATAATATATGATATGTAGGATTGAAAAAATTTTTGTGACTGCCATGGCAATTTAGACAAAGCATCATAACTACATAAATACATATGATATAGAAACAATTACTGTGAACAGAATGCTAGTAAAGAAGTAATGATCTGTCAGTGAGGGATTAATTTTCAAAGATTGACATTGAAATCTAATAGGCAAGTTTCTTTCACTGGAAGTATGAAATGCTAACTTGATACCACAGAGAGGCAATTGAATTTCTTTTTGGTCTCATTACTTGCCTGCCCATATAGAAAAAATTGACAGACAAGCTACAGAGAAACATTATAAAACTAACACTTGTCAAAGTGAAATGGCAATTTATCAATATATAACATAGTTATATATAACTATATAACATAGATTTGAAAAGCTGAATCTCTAACACCCTTAATAGCAAAAGAATAGTAACAATTAACTTCCAGTGCTATTTTTCTCTGTTGTGAGAGAACCTTATACAACATGTATTAGGAAAATTTGTGAAAATCCTACAATTTAATGAGATGATAGTGTCAATGGGCCAGGAAAGAACTCTCCCTGCCTTTGCAAATATTACAGCTCTGAAGGGGAAAGTATCCTGGCACTTGAGAGTCAAAGCATACCAGAAAGTCACAGCTCATATCAAAACTCACACAAGAGATTTATTGCAAGGAAAATTCCCAGGAGAATGGTTGCTCAAGTTCAAGCTAGAACCAGCAAAGAACTGACTAGAAAGGAGGAATAATATACCTTTTTTGGGGGGGGAAGAGCTTTCTGGAGATTTTCAGAATGGCATTAGTGGATTTTTCAAGTCCAGGGCCTAGACTTTTTCCTATATAATGTTGTTCTACAATCTGGCTGTAAGGATAGATAGAGTGTTATATGGATGGAACATGGTGGTTGTAAGGCATTAGGGACAGAGGCTGGACACTTGTGTCCCTCAAGCAGTCTACAATTCTTTTTGTTTATCTTTAATAAACAATAAGGGGTGGGAATGGGGTCGTTGCTATCATTTAACTACTTCCTGCTAAATTCTTCTCTTTGAAACTTCTTGTGCCAAGCCATCACATTTATTTGGAGGAAAAGACCAACAGGTTGGCTTGCAGTGCTCAATCTAGAGGAAGGAGAGAACCAGGGTTTATATTAAGTTCTCTGGGGGCAGAGATTTCTGTAAAGTTCCAGCACTTCAAGTTCAGAGCGTATTCCTTTGACTCAGTAGAGCAGGGGGCTGGATCCAACTGATAGAATATTTAGAGTGGTTGGACATTATCATAGCCTGTGCCTTGCCAGTTTGTGTGCCTTGAAGGGCTTAGAGCTATAGTAATTCTTCATAATGGGTTCCCCAAGTAAATGTAACAAGCAGCAAATTCCTGTTCTCTTTCAAATTTTTTTCCATAAGTGAGTCATGCCCATTGTAGATAATGCTGGTTTCCAAGACTCACAAAAAATACCTGCCATATATTTAAGCAGAATCGGTGGCTTCGGCGACATATAAAAATTTCTTGAACAGGACACAGGATTTTGTAACTCGGATGTGTAATCTTGTGAATCAAAAAAACTATTTCCACATTCCATTGTTCAATGTATCCTGTAGATTTCAGGAACAGTGTTCCTTCTCTTGAGCATCTTATAGTCAGGCTATGGTTATACTCAGAACCAGTTCAGTCCTAGAATATAGCCAGGAGCTTGACTGTTAAAAACTCTCACTAAAGACAATTTTATTGGCTATTTTAGTATTTAATTAGAGGAGATTTATTCAAAGAATAATGGATCATAGACCAGTCAGGATAGATCTCAAATGGAAAGAGAAAGTAAAGCTGAGTGATTACAATTTGAACTGCTGATCGATCTATCTCTCCTTCACCACAAGCAAACAGAGGAAATAAGACAGGAAAAACCTGCTATTTATCCTGAGTTCTCTTTTCAATTAACAGTAGAGCAAAACAGCCATTAGTACCTGATTGCTGATCATGTGTCTGGAGTCTGAAAGTGAATAGATCCTGGATATCTATAGGAAAGTGTTAATTTCTATCTTCATTTTTTTTTAATGTGATCCTGTCACACAAGAAAAATTGTAAATTGCTTTTGGTTATTCGTAATATGATATCGCCATTTTTCACAAGTTCTATGATTATAAGAATATCCCTGTGTGATATAAACATAAAAAATATAAGACATTTATTTTAGAAAATAAATTATGTAAGATTAATATATAT